>NC_080057.1:21534146-21834146 GCF_026212465.1 Amaranthus tricolor | reverse complement strand
TGCCTCATCCAAGACAAGGTAGGTCACCCTACGCAAATTTGTATGGTGAGATTCCAACATATCAATCAGCCTTCCAGGTGTTGCAATCACTATCTCCACGCCTGCAAAGTAACAGTGCATCTTTATATGTAAGAGACCTGCATCAACTAAATGACCAGATCCCTTGATTTAATAATCAAAACAATGGATTTGATTACCACCTAAAAAGAAGCGCAGATCACGAAAGTCTCAATATGATAGCAAAGCATCACAAATATCTTGTCCCCTCTCTATTGACGGACAAAGTCATCTCATACTCAAGCAGCACCTACCTTTCTGGAGATCACGGACTTGAGGTCCTTTAGGTACCCCGCCATATATGCAGGTATTTTTGATCCTTGACGAAGCACCAAACTTTGTGGCTTCTTGTTGAATTTGTACAGCAAGCTCCCTAGTTGGAGCCAGAACTAATACAATTGGACCATCACCTGGCGCTGAAGAGAAATACAATTAAGTTAATACAGTTTTATGACAGCCAGATAACCAAATAATGGATGAGATCACTTGGTAACTGAACATGAGACTCTTACAAAAATCATACTCACATAAAATGGGCTGAGCATTGACATGGACTATAGCAGGTAGCAAGTATGCAAGTGTTTTCCCTGATCCTGTTTCAGCAAGACCAATAAGATCACGACCCTTCAGAGCCATAGGCCAACCTTGAGCTTGAATAGCAGTGGGTTCAGCAAAGCCAGCCTTCTTAATCTCTTCCATGACATACTCTGCAATTGAGAATGCATACAAAATGTAGGTCCAACGTTGGATAAAACACCCAAAAACTTGGCAGCAGACTTCAACAAAAAACTGGCGGAAGTTATCATAGGTATCATCCTTATGCATATTGAGATAGGAGGAATGTAAAGTTCATAAGACATTTGAATATGTGAGTTAAATTCTGACCAAATGCCGTGAAGATTAGAATCTCAAATGGAGAAGTGCCAAGCAATTATAAAGGGAGTACAAGAGTTATCCTTAACTGTTCAAACACAAAAGCATGTGTGAAGGACCCAAGAGGAGCATCAAAGTGTAAACTGAAGTCAAGATTATCAAAGTTCTCTTAATGTTACTCTTATAGCTGGCTTTGATTACAAAATGGAGAATAAAACTCCTCATAAACTCTCAAGTGGTCGTTTGATTCAATGAAGAAAAACAAGTGGATGGCATGGTAAAAGTAAGCAATCAAGATGGGAGTTACAAACATCAATGGGAGGAGAATAAAAGCAAAAATCAAAGAGCTCCTTGAAGTTTAAAAGGCCGGTTGTAAGGCTGACCAGAAATCAGTACTTAAATCTTCAATTTAGATGTGATAAAGCGGAAATAACTTGATCAAGTATCCTTGGAGAGTAATTAAACCTATCCTTCAATGGATGGTTTTAAGAAGTTAATTAGGAAGGGTCTTTCACCTTAGTCTTCACATGTAATAAGAGTTCCATTTAGTTTATTTAGTTTACTCAAGTCAAAAGATGTAAAGTCTAATGGATCCTAATAATGCAGGCCCATCTGCTGTGTTCACAGATCCAAGCCCAATGCTTTGTTACACTTAAAGATGGACAAAGACATGAAACAAAGAGGTTGCTCGAGTTGCTGCTCGCTTCGTGGATTCTATAGGGGAATCATGGAATTCAGTTTTGTTAGAGAAGCTTGTAAATTTTTTATTTATTTTGTTATGCAATTTTGTTATAGGACTTTTTACACTAGATATTTAAGTTTGTATATAAATAGGCGGTGGGGAAGACATCATTTGTTATGCAGTTATGCTTGTACTGATATCATTGTGTATTTGAACATACTTGAAATTATTGAACCACTCGAAGAGTTCAGGTAAAGCATACTGCTCTTCTAATCATCATAAAATTACAAGCATTCGACCCTATTCCTCATTCTACTTATTCTTCTTCTATACTCTGTTGACTTCTTGGTCTTTCTCCCCCCCCCCCCCCCCCCCCCTCTCTCTCTCTCTCTGCTTCTGTCTATTTCCTCTGTGCTTATTGCTGCTGTGATACCTGCAGCATTTATTACAAAATCCTCCTGAAATGGACGGATATAGGGCTAAGAATCTTAGAATTGTAAAAGTTATCCTCAGAGTAACTTAGGGAGCTTTCAAGCAAGGTAAAAGCTTCCTTAACACATCAAAAACTTGCAAATACCAGATGAACTAATACTATAATTGCGTCCTTGTGAACAAAGTTTGAATTAGAAAAACATTAACCTCAAGATAATAAAGAGAATTTTATGATAGGAACAACGTAAGTAACTTAATAGATTGCTAACAATAGATCCTTATGAGGCCCTTGTAATATACTTAACACCCAATTGACACTAACTACCCACTCTAACGTTCTATGCCTTTTTTGTTACAACCAATTTCACACTATCTAACTACCTAAACACCCAGCTCCTGCTGAGTCAACTTGGATTAAGCTCAAGTGAATCGAATAAATTACATGTAAAATTTTTCTCGAAGATAGATTGTAGCATTCAACCACAAGTTGAGAGGTCATCCTTTGGGTAGAATACTGATGCCATTATTTGCTAGGGCGGGTGGAACCCAAATTGCATGTCTCTGAGGCAGGTGTGCCAGCCTCTGCACCCTCCTTCTAAGGTAAAAAAAAACTTCAGCATATTGGAAAATCTCATTTCTAGGGACACTCATTAGAGAAGTCAGAAGTACTAGCAGTACCCACAAAACATAAACAAATCTCAATCATCAATCACCTTTATTATCTCAAATTCAAAACAGAAAACCAAAAACTAGTTCTGCTCACAAATTCACAATTACCACTAAATAAAACTTCATATCTTAAAATTCCAGCAACCGCCAAATGTAGCAAGAAAAATCGGCAAAACACAAGAAACCACCACAAAACCTTAGCCTCTCTTTAATAGCCATCCTTCATTCTGAATCACTATGTCCCTCAAAGTAGTCAAGGAAAACGTGCTAAATTAAGCAAAGGAGTTAATGCCCAAGTTTTTGCAAGAGTTGCAGCACATCTGAAAGATAGAAAAGAAAGTGATTCAAATTCTGCCTCCGCCTATTGCTTCAGAAAAAACATTATTCACTAAAGCCTTAGGTTTCCCAAAAAAAATAAAATCACACATATATGAGCCTTCACTTAACTGCAAGCCATTCAATCCATAGTGTAAAAACAAAGTTGCATCAGCCGCGTTGTAAAGGTTTCATAAAAAAATGGATCGAAATTAACTAGGTTGCAAAAGGTGTAAAAAAACACGTTTTGGGTCATATCAAGTAACATCTTATGATTTAGAACAATATTTAGGCGGTAACATAACTGCATCACTCTTGTTACAGCATCACCGTTTTGTTACCGCATTTTTACACTATGATCCAATCATAGACTAAATTGCTACATTTAGCTTTTCGCAAACCATGTTATCCAAGATATGTGACAAAGAGCCACTAATAGCACTCTAATGACCATTTTTCAAACCGATGAATCAAAGTAAAGAGTGCAGCTTTTTAACTTGATGCTCCCACAATTTTCCCTTTTTCAATAAGGACAAGCCTCACAGGTCAAGCAAAGAGACTTGCTTAGATGTGAAAGTTATTTGTGCTATATATAAGATAGGGGTGCCTAGGGTATTTGGTATGAGTGAGTTAGATAGTATATACTAGAAGAAGGTCAAATTAGCGAAGAGGAAAACTAGTACAGATTATAAAGGGGGAATAAAGAAAGATATCAAAATATTATTTACATACTTATACTTTTGGGTTTAATACTCATTACTCATCTATAAGAGAGTGCAAGCCTCCCGAATGCTTATATTTCTATTTTTCATCGTAATGCTGTGTATTATAATCAAAACATTACATTTACATTTCATCTAATATGTGCATTGTTACATTTCCTACTCTAGCTATTTTTTCGTGTTCTTCAATTGTTCATTGTCATGAGAATTCTAGGACCAAATCTAGTCTATCACAAATATACTTGGCATTAGCAACAAGCATAAAATTGCGGCAACCAATCTTTCAGTAAAAAACGATTGCATCATAATATAGACAACTTTCACAAGCTTAATTGTAGGGCTTTATACATGAAAATGGAAACAAACAAAACTCAACCCTTCAACACCTTCAAAACCCAAGCATATCGCAATAGCTCTATACCAAGGAGAAAATGCACCAAATATGGTCAAAGGACCAAGTTAGATGTGTAGAGGGATACGTAGTCGCATGGGTATAATAGCACAATGCAACCGGTGATTGGACAATCCTACGACCATGCAAAATGTTGATAAGAATTTCTTGCTTCACTCACAAGAATTCCTCACCTCTCGCTTCAACAAAGCTTGGTGATTGAAAAATCTTGTGACATGAGGGCGCCTTTTTCACTCACTAGAAGCCCTCACCTCTTGCTCTAGCTAAATTTTACTTTGTAGACATGTGATGGGTTTGTTTGTAAATATTACTCGTTTCAGTTACAAATAAGGAACACAAGAAAAAGATGCAAACTAGCAAACTTGAAATTTTATATAGTGGAATATAAAACTAAAAGATAAAATATAAAGCCAAATGGTAAGATATGAAAGATCAAATTTTGTGTCCTTTTGTTTTTGCGGACACTAAACATTTGCCGCCATAAAATTTTTCGTTACAAGTCTGTTTCTCATTTCTCGCATATAATCAGGGAAAGCTCTCGTAGCCATGACGTATGAAGCTCTAGAGTGTCATGATGCACAAATTAACTTTGGACTTAGATCCTCCTTGGCCCCCAATGCTTTGACTTTTAACCCAACACTCCTTTAATAGAATTGCACTAACCCAACCCATATTAGTACTACTACAATTGGACTCGCCAAAAAAGAACTACAAAAAATAAAAACTACTTAGATTAGCCTCCATGTATGCATGTACATCTTTGCATCTTTGTCTAGACTTGGATAATGAGTCATAACCACACACTAACAATTTTATAGTAGAATTTCAATGGGCAACAAGTGCAAATTATAAATACCCCTTCATAGAGAATATTAAGATTTATTCTAGTCATAGGTCTTAATCATTCCCAGAAGTGTTCATCACAATCCTGAAATTAAATACGAGTATACGACTTTAAGTGTAGTATTTTCCTTGTTCTCTTTGAAGACAGTTCTCCTAGAGTTTCCACCTTCCACCAGTTCCCTCTAAAAATAAAAACATCAAATGAAAAATAAGATGTGCATCACAAACAACTGATCCATTATTACAACTAATGTGATTCTAATAAAAAAAGTCGGCCAAGGTAGAAATCCTATTTACATTTTAATGATATTTGATAATGGGATTTTTGGGATCTATGACTCATAACTAACCCAAATAGAGAGCACATGGTAACTCTAGTGACAAATCACGACCAAGAGGGCTGAATTGAAAAAAAAAAACAAAATATTCAGATTGACATGTTGAGAAGGTAGAAGATTAAATTGACAGAGAAAGTTTCGTGTTTGTTGTTAATAGAATTTTGTTAAATTAATTTAACCTTTTAGAGTCCAAATAAAATTTACTACCTCCATCCCTTTGAGTTAGGGATATCTGACGCAAAAGGCTAAATTAAAAGGCACAAAGAAAGTATTATCCTAATCCAATTAGGACCATCTATTATAAATACCCTTTTTACATTACGATAAATGTACCAATCCACGAGAAACGTTAACCTAAACGCATTAAAACTTAGAGATTTCCCTTTCACTATTGAAAATGTTTAGCAATAATATAAAAAAGTGTTAATTACCATTAGTTCATTATCACAATTTTCTTCAACAAAAAACTTTGTTAGCAGCCATTTAAAGATAGTATCTGTACTAATACATGATCCAACCTCATAAATAAACCCTACTGAGTTTTGTCAATCCAAATGCCAAATTCAAGTTAACTTGTCAGTGTCACCCTAAATACTATATTCAAGCAAACTACTGATCAATTTGTTTTTTGGGTTTTGTTCTTATTGTGTAAATTAGTTACTGATTCTTAAAATCAAGTATAAAAGTAACAAATAAATTGAAGACACCGAAACCTGGAAAACCAACGTCCGAGAAGCTTTTAACTGGCTTCGGAACATCGCGACCCTCGACAGTAATCTCCCTCGCTTTGCGATAGTTTTCAACATCTTCGTCAGTCATGGAAGCAACAGAAGAGGATTCGGTGTAGAAATTCTTCTCAAAAGGCGTTAAGCCGTCCAAATCCAACTTTCTTTGAGGAGACGAATCTCTCCTCGGTGCCGGAGCACCAATTCGACCTCCACCATAATCGCCGCCGGTGGAAGATCCATAATCGCTGCAAAAAGTATCATTTTCACCACAATCAAAATCAAAAATCAAAAATCAAAAATCAAAAAACAGACAGAAAATATGAATTGAATAGATACCTGCGACGGTCGTGGTAGGAAGTAGGGTCAGTAGAACGAGAGTCGTAACGGCTCATTGTATGGTGTCAATGAAGATAGGAGAGAAAGGGGGTTTCGCGGAGATTTAACACCTTCAGCTCAGTGTTTGGATTTTGGAAAAAGAAAATATTTAACTAATTTTTAGGTTATATTATAGACTGGTTCGAACAGCTTAAGTAATTTTTAGTGGTTTATTTAGGGTGAAATGTTACTTTTATAAAAATCGGATTGTTCTGTAAGATTTTCTATATTTTTGTCATTAAAATTAACGGTTACTATAATTAGACTGTTAACTATAAACATATAACCTACAACAACCCACAACTAAATCTATTTAGATTGCTAACAGTTACTTTGTATCGAACTTGATGAACAAAAAAAACTCAAATACATATTTAAATAAATAAACAAAAGAAAATTTTGAAATTAATAATCTAAATTTTTGCTTGTTTATTGTTTATAATCTCACATTTAGATTATTTTTCTAATAATCTAACATTTGTCTTTAATTGGTTTTGAATATGCCAACTATTGTCTTACTTTGTTGGCATAATACCCTATTGTTACATGTCACTTCAGACAATTTAAAAAATGAAAACTATTAAAACCAAAGTATAACTTTTTAAAAGATAGGGCGCTAATGAATTTCTAACAATTCAACCCTAAATTTACATAGAAATGGATAAAAATCATTAAAATAAATTATATATTCAATCGAAATCATCAAAGAAGTTAAATATGGAGAGATTGATGCTTAAATTCGATATGTTTAATGTCGTTTTTAATTAAGTGTTTCTTGTTCAATTTGCAAATTTTATCGGTATGAAGGTTCATCGATTAAATAGGTGATGACTAGTTTGATGATGAACAAAGAATGCTACATGAAGAAGATGATTGCTTGGAAAAAGGTATTAATAACACTTATTTATGTTTATATATTAAAACACTCTAGCTTTAATAATGTCTATTTTGAATGGTTAAAATACCTACTTAGGCTATCATAACCTCACGATCATTGTTTGTCATTGTTGAGCATTTAAAGTATATAGACCTAGATTTGTATATATTACATACTAAGTACAATAATGGGACTAAAATAAATATGCTATATAAGTCCAAATTAATGCCTCAAAGAGAAAACGCAAAAACACAAACAGAGGGAAAAACGACGACTCGTCGTGGGCTAGGCGACTAGTCATCGCCTGGTTATTGAAGTAACAAATTTTGGCGGAATGTAAAGCCAACTCGATTTTACAAGAAACATCGACTCGAAATTTGGGCGACGACTCGTTGCCAGGTTCTGTTATGTTCTTTCGCGGTTTTTGTTCGTTTTATCCGATTTTGTTTGTTAGTGTTGTTTTGATCAAAACACCACTCATGGTGAATTGACTTCTGGTTGGAAATTAATTGTTTTTGGTTTGCTTTGATGAATCATTACTTTGATTCATAAGCTCTGCTTCGTAAAACAATTTTGTTTCAAAAGGAAGTGTTATTTGATGCATTGCTCTATAAATAGAGGATGCATGCCAAAGGAAATTATATCCCATCTCCATATCATTTCTAATTTCTTTTTTAAAAATACTCTTATTCTTGTTCTTCCTTTCATGAGATAATATTAAGAGAGTAATTAACTCTCAACATCATCAAAGTTCTTAATTCACTACAACACTTGTATTTACTATTGCAATCTCCTTGTGCTAGGATTTTGTTGTATAGATTGTATCTCATTGTCATTGTGAATTTTATTTATTATCTCAAGCACATTTGTGGGAGAAATATCACAATAAGAAAGTGCATGAACGTCTTCCACTCATATCAAGTTTTCGAACGATTTATTGATTGTCACAACCATATCTTAATCGTCTCCTTGGTGATTCAACAAGAGTTCAAAGCCATATACAAAGGATTACAAATAGTTTAGATTTATCTTGTAACACATATTTGTAATACATCATTATTGTAATAGTCATGAATCTTACGTACTAAATAAACAAATGCCATGTTGTGCCTTGATAGGCGTCGAGCATAGGTTTTGGCTCGATTTGTGCCAAAGAAGTATATATATAAAGAAAAGTTATATGAAACTATCTAATGCATTAGAAAAATTTTGCAAAAAATTATCTTATGTATTTTTTGTGCAAACTACCTAATGTAACATAAACTCTTGTGGATGACTATCACTTAAAGATTTTTGCTTGCAAAAAATTATAATAATGTTTGAGTAAGTTTCTAGTAAAATATAATGATTCAGGTTGATTCAAGTTAATTTTAGTGTCGAGTGCGTAAATATCTTAATTATTTGACTCAATTTTTATACACATATTATTTCTAACCGAGTAGAATTATAATCGATTTTGGTTAATCAAGTCAACTTGAAGTCACAATGGCTATCAGTACGCCATGTTATACTCTTGATAGGCTTGGCATCCATCCAACTGATGTTTGTTTAAGGGGAGGTTTAGGACATGTTCTCTTCGTCTGATCTGATTGGATCTGATCTGAATTTACTAAGGTCTGATCTGATCTGATCTGATATGGTCTGATCTGGTCTGATTCAGTCTGATCTGATCTGAATCTTTCTGATCTGGTCTGATCTGATCTGATCTGATCTGATCTGGTCTGATCTGATCTGATCTGATCTGATCTGATCTGGTCTGATCTGGTCTGATCTGGTTTGGTCTAGTCTGATCTGATTTGATTTGGTTTCATTGAGTTTGTTATTAATAATAGTAGTTAAGGTATTATTATTGTTATTATTGTTGTTGTTGTTGTTGTTGTTGTTGTTGTTAGTATTATTATTATTATTATTATTATTATTATTATTTATTTATTTATACTATTATTATTATTATTATCATTATTATTATTATTATTATTATTATTATTATTATTATTATTATTATTATTATTACATACTACATAGTTATAATGATTAATAATAATAATAATAATAATAATAATATAACAATAATAATAATAATAATATTATTATTATTATTATTATTATTATTATTATTATTATTATAACAATAATAATAATAATAATATTCTAATAATAATAATAATAATAATAATAATACTAATAATAATAATAATAATAATATTATTATTATTATTAAAACAATAATAATAATAATAATAATAATAATAATAATAATAATAATAATTATAATAATAATAATAATAATAATATAATAATAATAATAATAATAAATAATAATAATATTATTATTATTATTTTTATTATTATAACAATAATAATAATAATAATATAATAATAATAATAATAATAATATAATAATAATAATAATAATAATAATAATAATAATAATAATAATAATAATAATATAATAATAATAATAATAATAATAATAAATAATAATAATAATATTACTATTATTTTTATTATTATAACAATAATAATAATAATAATAATAATATAATAATAATAATAATAATATAATAATAATAATAATAATAATATTATTATTATTATTATTATTATAACAATAATAATAATAATAATAATAATAATAATATAATAATAATAATAATAATAATAATAATAATAATAATAATAATAATAATGGTATGGCTTGATCTGATCTGATCTGATCTGATCTGGTCTGGTCTGGTCTGGTCTGGTCTGATCTGATCTGATCTGATCTGGTCTGGTCTGATCTGGTCTGGTCTGGTCTGGTCTGATCTGATCTGAATAGTTCTGATCTGATCTGATCTGATTCCAATAAGAATAAGTAATAAGTCAAAAAAATAAGTTGAAGAGAACACCTTCTTAGTGTTGTAAGTGTGTTTGGCAAGAGGGGATTGAGGTTGAAAATTGAGATTTTATGGTGAAATTATAAAAAATTTCTTATTTTTTTTTAGAGAGAATGAAAATTGACTAATGTTAAAATTTGGGTATGAGTTAAAACTTGAGAAGTAAAAGTCAAACAAAAAAAGTCTAAGGGAGAGTGATATTTGAAATTGAGACTTGAAAAATTTATAAAATGTTATTTTTGTCCTTAATGAAATTAAAAAAAAGTAAAAATTATAAAAGACAATTTTATAAATATAATCAATTTTTATCCAACTCTTTTATCTATTTTTATGGACATAAAATATTTTGTTATGAATGGTATGTGTGACTTGAGTATGTGGAAAGTATTCATGAGGAATTATGGGTGTTAATGAAGATTAATGAAGAAGAAGAAGGGACTTGATTTATGATAGCTCGATCAGAATTCTGACAGAGGAATCAGAGAGGTCGCTCGACCTACCCGCTCGACCGAGCGAGCCATATTGGTAGGTCGAGCGGTCTGACAGAATCCTCTAGAATGCTGCTGATTCTCGCTCGACCAAGCGAACTCCCTGTTTTGGTCGAGCGGATGTTCTGACATGCATGGAATGCTAGTTTTCGACCTTTCAAGTTGAGTTATTTCATATTATTCATTACTCAATATTAACTATGTATTCAAGTGAGCTATTGATATTCTAGTATCTAGTACTATAAATAGGGCTCTCATACTCACACATCAAACACATCAAACACAACCCTTAAGCCAAACACATAGCCTTTTGTTTTCATCTCTTTCTCAATTGTAATTCTTCATTTAGAAGTGTTGTTTATACTCTTTTGATATAATCATATAATATAAACAGAAACTACACACCACGAAGGACGTAGCCATCATTGGGTGAACCTCCTTAAATCCTTGTGTATCTTTTGTTTGTTTATATTGTCAAACATTATTTTATTCATTGTTATTTATATTGTTCTTGACGTCGTAATAGCTTGGCAAACATTTTCATATTTATTTTCAAAATCTCACTCCAAGTCTTGTCCCAAGATTTCATCCAAAGTGTGTAATTTCCACTGCCAAATACCCCCTAAGAGTATTCAACAAGAAAAGAACCTCCATTTCTACCTTATAGTAGAAAGATAAAGCTAAATTAAGCAGCAAGCAGTGAATTCAATCAACCAAAAACGATGAGCGAAGCTCCCAAGCTGTATGTTCATAAACCCAAGAAAGGTATCTACTCTTTTCTTCCCACCCATTTACTATTTCTAAATCCAGCTAAATTCCAATTATCATTCACAAATGACAATGATTGATACCCACTAATTCATCAACTTGTTCTTCTTGTTTGTTCTTTAATAAATTTGGTTTATTGGGTGTCTTTATTTTGATCGTTGAAAACAGCCCAGATGAAGCAATCAAAAGTTATGGAAGCTCAACCATCATCATCAACAGTAACACCTCCACCTTCTTCGTCAACGGGAAATGGTTATGTTGGAGCTTCTCAGCCTCCAGAGGTTCCAAAACAGCCATTTTCGAGGCGATATAAGTTCTTGGTGCCTCTTGTTTTGACTGTCAATCTTGCTGTCGGAGGTTCGTTTCTCTTGGTGTTATTTGAAATTATTAGGTTTGACTTTTTTTTTGTTTTTTATATTTTTTTGGTGAAATGAATGTTTGGATGCAATTTATAAATGGGTTTTGAGGATGTGATCAGTCTGGATGAAAATGATAATTTTTTGCTGATCAAGCTAAAATTGTGAAATGGATTGGTTTAGGGTTTTTTGCTCTTGAAATTAGTATAATAATATGGGTAATTGCTTACAGAATGTTTTTTGGTGATTAGATTTAGAAGGTTCATTGAAGAAATTGTGTGATTGCAAAGTGATTGCTTTACAATTTAATTTGCTTTGGGTAGCAAGGACATAGCGGGCGGATTTCGGGTCTATAGTTATTAGATAGGTATGTAGAGATTTGGGTTGGAGCTGGAGGCATTGAGATTAATAGAGTTTGTTATGTATTGATAAGATTAAGTATACCTAATAGGCTAATACCGATCTATATATAATACAAGGGAAACACTTCACTCCAAGGGCCTTAGGATGACGGATCGGTAAAAACATTTCACCTAATATTTGTTGAATGCACGGTTGATTTCTCTTGAATATTCCGTCTTTTGAAATTTGAACTTACAGCGTATTGCGTATGTCTTTACATAATTTTGATGTGGAATAGAAAACTAGTGAGCGAGGATTGTGATGTTGCGCCCTCTCTTTCTAGTTGTGTTTTGGGACCCTACAACGAGAAGTTTCAAATTGCAATGTGCTCCACGCTATCTACAGAGTTCAGGGTTTCAACTGTCAAATGATGTAATTTGCTTTATTCTTTCACAAGGGTTAGGCTAGATACCTTCACGCTCCACCCCTCCATAGTCCATGCTCCTGTCATTGTTTATAGATAAAAAAATTTCACTTTTCTTGTGCCCCAAAGAAGTAAATTCTTTTGACCCATTTTACCCCATAATGTTGAAATTAAGGTTTTGTCATTGTTGTTGTTGTTACCCATTTCAAGGCAATTAGAGCATTCAGGTTATGATTTGGCTTTTCTATCGACAATCAAGATATGGGTTGAGAATTTTTTCGGATAATATTTTCCGTTGTTCAAAATTGTCTATGTGATGGATCACAAAACAGAGTTAAATTTCAGAAGCTGAGTGTAATATTACTGTAGTAATAGTTAGAGGCGAAGTATATAAGCTACAAAAACAAAATTTGAAAGGACACACCATTCATCATATTCTGCAAATTGACTGAAGTTTTCTGTGTTATCTTAGTCCCTCTGCCCCAACACGATGTTCCTCCTTAGATTATTCTTGCAACTCTTTGCATAAACTAAACAAAGTTAATTTTTTATACAAGAAACTCAACCCTTGTTCCTGCACTTGCTGGATGGCCGCCTTTTATACCAGCTGTTTTGCAGGCACCTTTAGGGGGTGTGTTTGGTATCAACAATTTAGAGCTGGAAACGAAATTTAATCAATGGTATCCATTTCATTTTGTAAGCACCTTAGCACTTTTAGTTCAATTCAGTTAGTTCAGCTCCACTCTATTCATTTTCAGCTTAACACATCACTTCCACTCTCACATTTTCACTATTTTTCAGTCAGAAAAGTATGCAATTTGGTCACAGATTTAGCTATTAGTAGCCATTGAGGGGTTGTTTCCAAGATATTTGCCCTTCATTTTGAAATGATGATTATTTTAATGTATGTCATTTTGTTTTTTTTCCCGGATAAGTAGTTAAAATCATAAAATTATTGAAATTGTGATTTATTTTCCCTCACGATTTAGTGATGTATTAGAGAAAAAAATGATACAATGATTATAAAGTACACTGATAAGTTGATGTTTAGTTTTTAAGTCAAGACTGTTATTTTACTGTAAGTTGGAGGGGAGTAGTTAACTTTCTTCATTTACCGTTTTGAACTTTTGCGAATCATCCCATATTTAAGGAATTTGATGTGAATTACTTTTCAAAACACTTCTAATCGCAAGAAGGTGTTTAATATAGAGCAGAGAACAATTCTCAGCCCAATTCTTGTGATAGCATCCACTTGATGTTGCATAACTTGATCTTGTCAAGCAGATTTTTCTTCAATTTCTGATAATTTGCTATCATCATCATCATCGTCATCGTCATCGTCATCATCATCGTTGTCATCCAATACATCCCGCTCATAAAAGTTATGATCAGGGAGACAGGGCTGGGAAGGGATGGAAGACGATAGGCTATGCACTTATCAAAAGAGATAAGGAGGTTACGGCCAATAAGACCCTCAGCTCGAGAAGACCTTCACATGAAAACAAAAGACCCATAACAGC
The DNA here is from genome assembly GCF_026212465.1 of Amaranthus tricolor. Taxonomy (NCBI): domain Eukaryota; kingdom Viridiplantae; phylum Streptophyta; class Magnoliopsida; order Caryophyllales; family Amaranthaceae; genus Amaranthus; species Amaranthus tricolor. The sequence goes on along the minus strand of NC_080057.1, from coordinate 21,820,046 downwards.
TTGCTCACTTCCATCCCTGCCCCTCACAACTTTATAATTGATCAAGACCTGCAAATGAAATCAAAGATGATAATTTCGCTATGTACTCTCTAATATATGCCTAAACAGCTTGCTCACTTCCCTGCCCCTCGCATCTTGTTTTGAAAAGGTTATGAAACGTGATGGGAGCAATCGTGTGTTGAGTTTGTGTTAGACAGAAAAATGCTTGGTATGATATTAAGTATCTCCGACATTTTAATCCTGCCTTTCGTAAATAATGCTGCTCTAAGTGTTTGTGCTGCTATATTCGCCTCAAGCTATTCTGCCTATCGATCTTAATAGTTGTCTTTTTGTTTTAAAGCTTATCTGCTCATGCGGACAAAGAAGAAAGATATAGTACTTGAGGAAGAAACAACTGATGCGGCTCCCACTTCCACTTCCGTTCCCACTCCGTCACCAACTACTAGTGATATTGTCGAGAGCCTGCCTGTAACTCCACTTACACGAGTGCAAGAACCCATCCCAGAGCAGCAACAAAGGGAACTTTTCAAGTGGATGCTAGACGAGAAGAGGAAGATCAACACCAAAGACCCTGAAGAGAAGAAGCGAATCGATGAAGAAAAAGCCATCCTCAAGCAATTTATCCGAGCCAAATCCATCCCAAGCATCTAAACCCTTGTATACATACAAACAGATACCAAAAGTCTCGTTTTTCTTCACTCGCGTTTCTTTATGGTGCACAATAGATTTACAAGTTTCAATTATTTTTACACACTGTACTTCTTTTGCAAATTGCAATTGATGTGTGAAGGCGGAAGGAGAAACTTGTGGATGTTACCACTTGTTCACCCTTTACAAGTTTACAACGATTTGTGTTACGCGAAGGAGATCCTCCTGTTATTTTCGTCTTATGATTTGTGGCCTTAGATCATTGTGCCTGGGAAAGGTATATGGTAGGAAAAGAAATTTTACATTCTTGTTTAGACAAAGTTATATGAATATACTATGATGGCATGTAGACTAGTGTTTAAATCCAGTAGTATGGGCCAATTAGTCAATCTCTAGATAACTTGGTAAGTTGCCTCCTTGTGACTTATAAACACTTACATTTTGTAAAGCCATGAAAGCCATATTTCAAACAACACTAATTCTCTATTGAGGTTGTCTCACCGTGAGATAAAATTTAATTAGATTAGTCCAAACTATTAAAAAAAAACTGCTTCATGTGCATGTGGGAATTCATATTTCATTGTTTTTTTAAATGTTTTTTTTACTAATATGCTTTTTGAACGGACCAGTTTTATGATGAGACAGTCTCATACAAGGCTGGCTGAACAAACAAAAGTAAACCCTATGGTGAAACAAGATTGAAAAAGACTCAAGTTTTGTTAATCCTATGAGACACTATAGTCCATAGTCCATACTACTTACTCGTGGTCCTAAAATTTACTTTCCACCCATGGATCAAGTTGAGAACAACTCACAATAATGGCTTGACTTGAGTCAAGCTTCGACCAAGCCATTCTCTAGTTAATTAGTACCCAATCCAAATGCGATGGAAGAAGCAAGGAGGGTCGCTAACAAACCCTTAAAATTGGCTATAAAAAAAAAAGACAATTTTGGATTTTGGATTCAATTTGAATGAATAATAGGAAAATTTAGTATTTTCCCTTTATTTTGATAATCTAAAAATATTCAACATATCAAATTCTATAATCTTCTGCAATACATTCCACATTTGAGCAGCAGAAACTACTCGAATAATCCACTTTCTATTCTAATGTAGATCATATGGTAAGAAAACAGTTTAAAGGATGTAAGGTTATACACTTTGGAACACAATTGATAGCAATGTTTATATCATAGAAGACTTGTCACCAAATGTTGCAATTCCAAATCATATTTTAGCATCTTTGGAGAGGTGTGCATGCGTTTCGACCTTACGTGCGTTGCATAGCTCATCGGTAGTATCCCCCCTCTCAAACACAGCTGCGGCACCCATGCCAGTGCCTGAAGTACGAAAATTTCGATTAGATTGTACATGAAATAACTACACTTGTAAGTTTTGGTTTGTAATAGCATGGCTTCTAATATCAACAACGAAGGAGATGGGGACAAGATTCCATACCTATGCACATTGATACAACCCCAAATCGGCAGTCTTTGCCACGACGCTTCATCTCGTGCAGCAATGTAGCAACACAACGTGCACCTAGAACAAACCATAAACTACTATAAGAACCTGTTCACTCAAGTGTTTTGTCTGAAACGTATTGCTTTCCATTAGAATAGAGAACGAGAGATGACTCTCCAAATAGTATTAATCATCCAATCAGAACGATCTTCGAACCCACGTCTTTGAGATCGTTGTCCAACATTATAAAACAGTAAATAATAGCCTCAAAAGATTTGTGACGTACAAATTTACTTGGTGATTCTAAAAAAACACCTGGAAATCCAGTGTTCATTTCAAACTCACATCAAACCTTTAATTTTCGAGCAAAACATTTTCTCAAGTTGAAAAGTGTTTCTAAAGAGTTGGGAAAATGTTTTCCTTCGCATTTCCGCTTCCTCTGCTATACCCCTTGCCTTTTCCCTCCTTGACCTATTTATTTCCATCCTTTCTGCTACCTTTATTTTTTTCTTTCTTCAAAAAACCAACATGTCATTATCCAATGCCAAGTGACTCTCACCTTTGAGGGGGTTGGAGGTACATAATTTTACCTTATAATACAAAGAGGTTATTTTTCGAACAACCCTTGGGGTGTGAAAATCATCACCAACATATAAATAAGAATTGGAATTGCAAATAATTTTACAAGTCATTTTTTAATTATAGTCTATATAATCTGAAACCAAAAAACTATAAATTTTTAGCTCCATCAACAATGAATATTTCTTTCTTCAAGGAACCAAGCAAAAAAGTCACGTTTGAACATGATCACCTAGAAACCAAAATTCAGATCAAAATGTTCTACGATCAACCAAACATAGCAGAGAAAGTGGGAATGAAGTTGAAGGTCGCAAAGCAACATATAATAACATCAGTACCTGTTGCACCCAGAGGATGACCTATTGCCATTGCCCCTCCGTTTACATTGATCTTTTCGGGATCGAGATCCAACTTCTTTTGACAATACACAAACTGAGAGGCGAATGCCTGTAAAATCAAGATGAATATCATTTACTGAATCACATCTAATGTAAAAGAGGCATAACACAGATAAAATCCAACAAACACCATAATTTGCTTCACAAATGCCAAATTCAATGCTCACTTCATTAATTTCAAAGAGATCAATGTCATCAAGCTCTAAGCCAGCAGATTTGACAGCAGCTGGGATTGCAACAGCTGGGCCAACTCCCATGATAGCAGGGTCAACTCCAACTGCAGCAAAAGTTCTGCACAAAACAAAAGTTCGATGTCGCTACAAAATTTGAAAATCAAGAAAGATCTAATACCATAGGAATCTCAGAACAGAATAAGAAAATCAGCAAACTCTCAGAAAATAAAGAGAAGATTTATATTGCATCATGGATATTCTTAGTTGATCAAGCATTAATATCATAGTTTACACCTACCCTATCGCTCTTGAAATGTTTTGCTAAATCTGATATAGTATAAAGACATTGCCAAAGAAAAAGAGGAGCACTAAGCAAAAGCATGAACAACAACTATTAAAAATCCCTTAATTCCAAACGATGATGGCTAGGAAAGAAAACAGCAATTGAAAATATATCCTTTGCTATACTGAACAAGTGCAATCATGTTAGATGCAAGAATGAGCAAAAGATGTATAGAAAAGCTTCCAAGTCTTAAATTCCACCACAAAATATATGAAATGCCGTCACATACTTGATTATGAATTTATCGAGTTGTGTCATGATACCAACATGTTTGAATAGGACTTTACCACTTAAGCAAGGAGGGCGAGGGTGATAAAATAAGGGGCTATGGAAGGGAGACAAAAGTTGGGCAAGAAGGATAGGAGGTAATCAGAGAGGAAAGTGTTTATATTTCCTAATTTGGTTAACAACTTGATTGAGTACAGAAAACAGTGGCAGGGAAAGGAATCAAAGAGAAATTTCCTCCATTTTTCATTAAACAATCTCTTCGAAGTAGAAAAGAGTTGGATGAAAAATATAAGTCGTGCTCCAATGCCTCCAATTACAGTTGCTAATGTCTTTTTGAGTTTAATAATAAGTTCAGACGTTTTTAGACTCCCTGTTCGCTACCATCACCAGCAATGCCAACAGGATGCCCATGATTAAACCAATAACATCAGGTTGTAGAGAGTTAGAACATATGTAAGTAACAAGACTCATCAACGAGGAAGTCCTTATTCTCTCATGATGATTCCAAGCTTAAAACAAGCTTGAACAATAAAGCAACCTACTTACGTTTCAACTCTTGCAATTGTCAATTTCCCTCCGTTCCTTCCACCTAAATGGATATCCAAAAACCGAAAATAATACCCCTCGTCCCACCCAAATCTTTTAATTCAAACCCGTAAGTGAGCAGTTAGGAAAAGAAGATCAGAAGATATGATATTTAGAAGTTTAATCATAGTAATACCTAAACACGCCAAGAATAGGGATCCCTTTACGCATTGCGACACTTCTCTTCATCAGGAGAACAGCTCCAGCACCATCCGTCACCTGGCTAGAGTTTCCTACAGCATGAACAGAAAGAAGATGATTTAAACAACTGATCTACAAAGATAATTTAGAATAATTTCTGTATCTCCATATACCTGCAGTAGTTGTCCCACTCTTCTTGAAAACAGGCTTCAATTTCGCCAGGTTTGCAACAGTTGTGTTCGGCCGGATCCCATCATCCACAGTAACTGTAATAGGCTTCTCATCTCCGGTTTTAGGATCAACAATCTACGGTGGAAACAATTCAAAGTCAACAAACCCACTGACGGCATGACATAATAGATTATGTTACTCAAACTCTTCATTTCACCTTAGCTCCATGTAGAATCCTCAATACTCAGACGTGGGCATTTAAAGTTTGAACTTATTTTGAGCATAAACATTGAAAATTTTCATGAGAACTCTTAATCTCACCCTTGCGGTGAGAACCCGACACATGTCACTGATTCCAAGTGACATAATTGACAAATGAGACACAAATGGCCAAAAGACATAGCTAGTGAATAAAATACCTTTGTGTGTACTGGTATGATTTCATCTTTAAATTTACCAGCGGCGGTGGCAGCAGCAGCCTTCCTGTGAGACTCCACCTAACATGTCAAAACTCAACTGAATCAATAGTCAAGTCCAAGCCACCAATTCGAAATGACAGATGAATTTCATGTAACTTACGGCTGCTTGATCCTGCTCTTCTCTTGACACACCAAAACGCTCTGCAACATTTTCTGAAGTCACACCCATAGGAAGAAGACAATCTTGGGCTTTCACAAAATCTTTTACCTACCACAGCAATGAAAATATATCAAGATCTACGTAGCCTATAAAAGAAACTTCTCTATGCTACATGCAGGTGGAGAAACATGTATATGTCATCATAGAGAGGATATAAATCTTACTCTGGGATTCACAGTTCCATCAAACGCCATTTGGTTTATTGTCATGCACTCTAATCCAGCACCAATTCCTGCAATTGGAAAGCACAATTACTATAAAGTACAAAGTAGGATTAAACATAAATCAGTACCAATCCCTCAGCCGTAAATGTTCACTCTAATTTCATTCTGGAGAGGGTTGAGTTTTGTTAATTGCAATTCAACACCAAATTGAGAATTGGTCCTTACCAATATCATAAAATCCAGCCTTAATGGCTGCTGCTACATCAGCAACAGCCTGAAGTCCTGAAGAACATTGCCTGTTTACAGTTCTTAAAGGAACGGTTTCTGTAAAAAAATAGACAAAAATATTAGTAAGAATCATTGGTACATATATCCTAGTTGCCTAAGTATTGGCAAAGTCCATTTTAATCTACCCAAAATTATATGCCAATTTTTCAATGTTTAAAGTGAATCTTAAAACATAATAATAATAATGTTGTGGCATTACTTGTATCTAAAAGTTTTCCCCATTTCTGTATAGGGTTATTACTAAATATTTGCCTCATTACATTTTTTCCCACAAGGCCCCATACTCCCATCACTTTACTCTCCTGTTTCTCATAAACTATAAAAGCGCCTACGAACTTTCCACCACCTACACAATTTAACTCATTAAATGTAATCTAAAGTAACTGGTAGAAACTACAAACTTTTTCTTTTGGGTTGAGAAACTACGAATATTTTAAAAATAAGAGTGGTATTATAACAACAAAAAAATACAATCCCAAAGCCTTGATCCCCGGTCAGAAGGGATTGGATGCATGAACAAGATTTCTTGATTGTCTAGAAACATTCTCTTTGAGGAAGACGGGGAAGGTTAAAGAAAGTTAGATGAGGGAAGCAAAGGGTTTAAAGATTTTAGATTTGCAGAGCGTGGAACAATCAATTAGAAAAAGAACCCGTCTCAAAGGTTAGGTGGTCTATAATGTAAGAATGGAGGGAGATGTTCATAGGTATGCCTCGTAACAAGTATCTTCAGTTAAGCTCCATGAAATTAATACAAGAAACTAAAGTTGTTTAGTGACAGGATTGCCATGATACAAAAATGAAAAAAAGAATGAGCAATGTTATTCTAAAGTTAAGTATCAAGACTGAAACACATGAATACACACAAGATCTTTGTGATAATTTCTCTAGTACTAGGACACTTTCCAATCTAAACCGCAGGAGATTCTTGTCATTGAATAGAAGAGAAGAGACCAACCTGGGAAACCTGCATAAAATGCTGCGTTCCTGCACTCCATGGCTCTCTGAGAGCCTGGGGCCAAGACAGTTCCCACAACAATATCCCCAACTTCACCAGGATTCAGATTTGTTTTCTCTATCAAGGCCTACAGTCAATGTACAAAAAGAGGACATAAACAAAAATATATTAAATTACAGGAAAGATATGTTTGCAGATTTGATCATTATGAGAGAAGACGTATAAATGAGAAAGTCAGTGGACTGCAAAGACTAGCGAACTTGTCATGTTTGAGCTTACAAATATTAAGATGTCAAGAGAACAGCAAAGACACGTGCAAAAGCAGAGATGATTTCTGTTCCACTAACGCAAACTCAAATAATTCTAAAGTCCGCATGTTCAATCATTCTGAAAGTCACTTTAAAACTCAATTGTATACACATCATATCATATCCGCAAGCCCCTCCATGTTTACAATTTTTACAAGCCATCTTTGTGAAAAATATTCATTAAGTCATTTATTAGCAAAAATTGTGAAGCGTGAGGCGTGAGCATACTTTCAAAACTGTAGCAAGAAGATCATCAGGAAATGTATCCTTAAAACCACCTCGTTTTGCTTTGCAAAGTGGAGTACGGTATGCACTGCAGAAACAGAAGTATGTAACTCAGTAATGAACTAATTTTTATATCCTACGTAATTAAAATGAGAAATTACGGCAGCCAGACATTGGCAACTTACGCTACTATGACAACATCATCACCAAAAGCACTGGTTCTGTAATAAGCAGCTGAATCCCCAGCTGCACAATTAGATGCCTATAGTGATCACCATTCACAACAACCAAGGAATATGTGAGGGAGAGTACCAAGAAGTGAAACTTCAACCTCATGCACTAAAAGCATACATAGATTGCATTACAAGAAGATACATTCTCATTCTGATAAATAGAGTTTGCTTTTCAAAGCACCTTTGAAGTACATATAAGCAGCAGCAACAAACTAGAGTTTCCGAAACATAAGAATAAAAAATACGCAAATAAACTTGTAAGACCACAAAGAACATGTGATCAGTGTACTTACCAGCTCAAAAATTAAAAGAAGTTACCATTCCATTGACCTCAACCGCCTATTCCAAGTCATTTGGGAAATTCAAAGAACTGACAACTCTTGGAAGTAATTGGCTTGGATATAATGGGTATGATGATGATGATAATGTGAAGCCATTTTATTCTCATTTCGTCCCATTAAGGTATAATGATTATAATAATAAATCCATGAACAAATATGTATCTGATATGTGTCAAACAATGGTGCATTAACATTAAGAGGGTTCCAACCCCTAAAATTCCCCTAGATTTTTCTTAAAATTTCAACATTGCAAAATCTACTATAACCAAGAACTAAAATCCTACAAAATAGAACTAAAAAACCGATGGAAAATAAAAATCCTACTAAGGTGAGCAAGAAAATCATAAGACCATATCATTAAACATAGAATAAGAAAAGTGTAATTAATCCAAGATTTGCCCAACAGTAGTCAACTAACTTGTGGATAAATTGGACACCCCCACTCAAGAAAAAAGGCATCTTTTTTTCCACCACATTTCCAACAATAGAAAGAAAATAGATAATATCACTAAGTGGTGAAAGCAGCCATCAAGGGTGAAAAATACAATAAGATCAAAAACGTGTTTTAAAAAATGCCAACATTCGACCTTGCTTTTCATGACTGATCCTCTAATACATAGGACTGTATTATCAATACCAAAGTCCTCAATGGAAACACTAAAGCCAATAAGATCCTCGAACAATAATAACACCGAACTAAATAAATTCTTAATTTTTTTTCGTGGGCAAATAAAGCCGAAATACCATTATTTTCAAAGTTTACCTACTTTTATCAAGTCATTTGGCTTTCAATGCTATGCAAGCACTCAATTATGGATGTCCTACAAGCGACATTTGCCTAATTGCTAACTTTAAACTTGTCAAGTATCATGAAAGCTCCAACATACTGCTTAAATCAGGTCTTGTCTTAGTTGGAACAAATACCATTTTTTCGGAAAAAAAACCTTAGCATAGTGTAAAAACAAAGGTCGCATTGCATCGCATTGTAAAGGTTTTCAAAATAAACAAACTGATTTCCGCATTTTAAAGGTGTAAAAAAAGGCATTTTAGGCCATATCAAGGGATGTCTTATGTTTTCAACAGATATTTAGTCGTTACGATAACTACATCCCTATATCACCGTTTCTTTACCTTGATCGCAACCGTTATTGCATTTTTACATTATGGTCCAAAGTTTGATTCTTACCTAGCCCTTCCCTTCCTTTAGCATACCCTATAATTCAAAAAATGAGATTAAAGAAAGGTATTTTAAAAAAATCTTTAAAAAGGAAAAGAAAAGTGATGATTGATTCCTCAAGCTCAAACTCAATACCAGTATCAACGATATCAAGCGCCTCTTTAGCAGAGAACCCTACGGAAGCTACATGATTAAACTTGAACTAATTGTCTTTAGCATCGAAGCATTTACATAACCCATCAATAAGGATGTATCAGCTTTCTTCGTTTTTTAGCGTCACCAAACAATAAACATCTGAATCCCTAACACAACTATAATTTCATACTAACTGCATACATGAGAAGGGATCGATTCTCCTTTCTGAAAACACTAACCCACCAACACAATCACCATTTTTTGTCCCCAAAAGCCAGCACATCACTCTAGACTTCATTTGACACCACATCCAAAACAGAAGTAATCAAATAAAAGGATTAAATCACAAAATTTAAGTTTCTGAATGGGTCTCAATTCCATCAAAAAAGTTTAACCCAGGCAGATCCCCAATTCCCCATTGACATTTAATCTGATTCAACCAAATAAGCTTACAAAAACCAATAATCCAATTTCAGCTCCACATACCATCTAAAATATTCAGAATCAATTTTCGCGCAACCAATCATAATGATCCATGATTAAATAATATAATAACATCTAACTAGACAATTATAACCTATTGCTCAAAAAAAAAAAAAGAAAGACAATTATAACCTAAAAACATATAAATGAAAACAATTCATTACTCGAAATCATCGTATCAAAAAAATAAATCCTACTATAAGCAAAATATAAAAAATAAACCAATTGAATAGATCAAAAAACCAAAAAATACCAGAAAAATGAAAAATTATTAGAACATACAGAAAGAAAAGCTTTATAATTGTGATTGGAAGAAGAAGGAGGACGGAGATGATCAAGAAGAATTTTTTGCCTGTTGATTGCTTTCTCCATTATTTTTTGTTCTGAGAAACTTGATGATCGAAGATAAGCTTGAGCAGAAAGATTGATGGAAAACAGATATTTATTTACGTAAACAAGTTAGACAGTAAGCAGAGGTGCATTCTGACTATTATATTTATATGGATTTGTCCTAATTTCGGCTCGATTTCGGATGGCTTTAGAGTTGACGGTATACAAACTCGATGAAATTTAGTTTTATGTTAGTCAACCTCTTTTCAATTGTTAGATGTTGAATTACCCGTGGATTACTTTTTTTCAACACTCCTCGTATGTGAATGTGAACCCATCTTTTTAACTGCGGCGGGAAGTCATTTCATTTAAACCGTAAATTGTTTTTTTTATGAAAGATCGATTTTTTTGTTTCTTGTTAACCGCAAACAATCGGCTCAAATATCAGGATTAATTTGGGCTTATACATAAGACCATTATAATAGTAGAGTTGACAACATGATTTATTTCTCTAAGTGATCACTTTAAAATTATAAAACTTTAACAAACTACTGACTCTACCCCAATTACCTATCATAGTTTTTTTGTTCTTGCCTTTCACATATCGCTCTTTTACTCGTTCTTGTCTTTCCATCTTATTTTTACGTTTTAATTATTGTTATGGTCATCGTGTATTTGAAAGTTGCAAGCTTCCGGATAGTTTCACTATCTTTGAAGATCTATCTTGAGTCGAAGGACTCTTTAACCGCACTCTTCTTTATGGCATGAGTTGCCGTCTTTTTTTCCTCTTCAGACCCCGATCATAATTTTTCCTATAAATTGGCTACACTGAGTATGCTGATAATGACGACTTTAACAGACTAAATGTACATAATCAATATAATCTCATTGTAATCTATTATAAACCGCCTCCTTTAATAATTTGTTCATATAAATTTATTTAAAGTAAAAGTCAATTCAATTGCAATTGAATAAACGTCAAAATGGTTGGAACTATTTTGCATTTTTTGAGAGGAGGAGGTAGAGAGTTTGAGGATAAAGTTCGATGACGATGGTTTACTCTATTATTATATTATTTAGCATTTAGCATTTCGAGATAATAGATCTTAGAAATTTTTATGTGTGAACCTATTTTATAATAAAACAAGATACGGTGAACGAATTGGGTTTTAACTGAAAAAAAATATACTTATTTTAATCGAGATAAATTATGCTCCCTCTTATTTATAGAGAATGGGACATTTAGGTTTTGCACCAAACCAAGAAAGGTGGGGGTGGGGGACCACTTAAAAATGGGTGAAAAACTCTATTTTTCCATAAAAGATATTGATATTTATGTGTGTGATATTGTAGTAAGGGTAAAAGAGTAAAAAAGAGTGACAAAAATAGAAATGAGACATTTTCAGTGAATTGGCCTAATAAGAAAATGTTTTATTCTCTATGAATAGGTGGGAGTATTATTCAAAACTTGACTTAAATCCCCATTTTTGCCATTAATTGTCTAGAATTCTCATTCGGTGCAAGGAATAGGCCGTATCAGCTAGCTGTTAGATATCGAAATACCCGCTAGTTGTCACTAGTTGTTAAGCTATCAAAGTAGTTGTTAATTATGGGTAGTAGTATCTTATTAGTTATTTAATTATTGTCTTATAATTATTGGAAACTTAGAATGTAATTATATTAAAATAAAGCTACCTTATTGTTGTCCTCGTTTGATACTAGATATAGAGATCTCTTTATTAATCCTTAGCTCGTTTTTGATTGAGTATTACATGAGATTATGACAGCACAAGTAACACACGTCAAGGATCCCGAAGGATGTCTCTGCTTCTCTGGGGACTGTCTATGGTACCCAACTCAGTGCCCTAGTATCATTATATGGCTTTCATTTAGGACGAGGTTGAGAGGGTCAAATATACGCAAGATGACCCTTGTTATAAACTTATTAGTGATGATAAAAAAGTAGTTTCCGATACCTAAAAGGAACGGACGAACTATGAAGATAACAACAACGGCTATTCTAACAAGTAACAACAGAACTTTCAGATAGAACCACTTTTTCTTTAAGATTGAAAAGAGTATTGTTTTTTTTACAAAAAGGGGATAACATATAGGAAGCAAAAAGCACGGCGCTGTAGACGCCCCATGCGTTCTCATTGCACAAAAAACCTTTGAACGACATAAGTAAAGGCGTTACTATAGAGCACTTGCCAACAATGGCATTGCAGGAAAATAGACAAGGATAGAATCAAAGAATCACCGTTTCTTCTACGACAAAAAGATGAACACTAACACTGGTGCTCGGTTATCATGAGATGTTGGTAAGCTTTGAGGATGAGTTCTCTGAAGAAAAACGTTGTGTTCTTCCGATAAAATTACTGTTTCACGCACGATGCAGGGAAAGAATTTTACAAGTATCTTCAGAGGACGACGTTCGGAGGCAGGAGATATGATATAGGAAATATGACTTCATGTTCAAACTGTACAGAGGTCTCTGCCTCTTGTTGATGTCAGAGTATACTTCAGAATTTACCAACATCTATGAGGTGCTTGGATAACTTTTCCGAAATATATGTACACGAAGTTTAATTAGAATTGCGATCGACTTCTGCGGCTCGCTGTCTCATCATTTCCATCACAGCTGCTCGTCTACGAGAATCGGACTGTTGTTGCAATCGTCTTAGATGTTCTCTTAAATCTCTGGGATGTAAAAACCATGAAAATTTGAGAAACATGCTTTAGATATCAAAATTCCTTTAAAGAAACAAAGAGCTTAGAAACAAACCTGCATCGAGGTACGTGACATTCCGATTCTTTACATGCTCGAGCATGAAGTTGAAGAAGATACCACATCTTCTTGCATAGAACACAACCCCCAGATGCACGGATTCTGCACTGTATCCCATGACGGAAAAGCCCCTTAACCTTCCGACAGTTAGGATACTGGCAGTGTGGTGAACGGCACTGTGATGCATGCACTAGTAGGTCAAGCATTTTCCGGAGCTGCAACCAAAGAACATGTATTATTATATTCTGCACTGAGATAAAAAGAAAGGAAAGCCCTTTGAAAAGGGGAAAATAGAAAGCTGCGCTCAATGTAATTCCAGGATTAAAAACTATTGGAGCCACTACTAATATGGGACAGCGAGACAGTAAGTGTTGCTTTGTAAGTAAGTGACGGATAGCTGTGATATTCATGCATTCAACCAAGAATAAGCCTAAATTCATTCCCGAAGACAATAAGAATGGTGCTGGCCACAACAATGCAAAAAAATGAGAAAAGTCATACAGAAAAATAGTGTCGCTGATGTAGCAGTAAATCTTGATTCAAAAGAACATAAGATTTAAATCAGTTATGGTAGCAAATTTACAAGGCATTACATGTGGAACACCAGTACTTGCAATTTTAGGTGCGGTGACCGGTGAGAAGAACTTTAATTAGCAATATTATATAAGGGCAAGATCTCAAACTAGATATTGTCCAATGGCATTGAGGAAAAGAGAAGAGAGAAAGCACTTCCGTAAGTGATGCAACATTAGATAGATAGAAAAACAAGCAGTGTATTCCATTACCCCAACGCCACCAAGGGGGCTCCTAGGAGGGGTCAGGGGATTCAAATGTACACATCCTACTCTTGTAATAACAAAAAGGTTGTTTCAGATTGACCTTTTATTATGAACACATCTGCAACTTAACATAACTAAAGTAGAAGTGGACAATAGTTGTTGAGACATTTTATTAAATCACAAAACTACAGTTTGTTGGTTCCATAGATAATGGAGATAATATATGATGCTTATACAAATCGGTAAAAATTAGAGAAAAAGCAGCAAATAATTTAAGCACAAATAAACACAACTAGAATCGTAAAGATTAAATTAGTTTCAGGTTAAATCCATGTCATATACTTCGTTTAACAATACATAATTATTCGACAACAAAAGAACATGTCAGCCATAGTTACATGGAACGTGGAACATAGCCATGTTCCGCGATCCGGGAACGTTCGTCCCCAATCACCGTGAAATGCAACCCAGATCGCTGAAGGTGATGTCCCGGTTTAGAAGACCTTTTTTAAAAGGTATTTTGGCCTTTCATTTACAAATTAAAGAAAAAAGAACGTAGAAAAAAAAAAGATGAAACCTAGAAATCTAAAAAAATTCCACTTGAAAATAATTTCTTCAAGCAAAATAATCATTTTAATTTAATTTTGTTTTCAACTATATATTTCATACATAATGTATCTTGTACCCAATCATTTCCGAGTCAATCCAGGTTGCGTTCCGTGTTCCCGATCCCGTTCCCAAGTTCCAAACCGAATGTCATTCCAAGTAATAATGATGTCACGAAAAGTTGATAAATAATGTCATAGAAGTATTTATCTTATTTTCATTCTTTTAGCCCATGCAATGCACAATTTTGAATTTGGTATACATATCTAAGTTTGTGGATATGCACTTTAGAGGAGTAATTTTATTAATTCATCATCACTAGGAATTTGTTTCTAGAGGGTATCAGATATATAGACAAAACACCGCCACACAGATAAGAATAATGTCTCCTACGTAACAGTGCAGCCCCTAATCTTACAGCACAATTTGTGCCCATGCAGCAAACTTTGGGAGATTGGAAAGATACATTTAAACATCATTCAAGACATTTGCAACAAAACTTATCTTTTATATTAGTATTTTTAAGTTCAACTAGTTCACTTATTTGTTTTTTCACAAATTTATTCCCCTTTTTGATCTCTAATACCCACCATCCAAGAAAGATCAGATAAACCCCCTAGATCCTTCGTTCAGTCTAAGTTCTCTCTCTCTCTCGCTCGCTCCCTCTTTCAACATGATGGTCCCATCATTTTTTGGTTTCTGTAAATTTTCCAAGTTCTTCAACAAAAACCAAGGAAAAAGAAAATCCTTGTTGATACCAGATATTAATATCGTAAGACGGTTAAGACACATGGACAAGGTATTTCATCAAGAATAATGTGGTCTATTCAGTAAAAATTTTGTTCAAATGTCTTGTTAATATCAACATCTAATAGCAACGAGTTCCTCGAAAAGAAATCGAGTGTACCTTCTAGAAACCTTATCATATTTAAGAACTCAATCATATCTATAAGCTTCAGCAGTTATAATTAATGATGATGGATCCCAACTGCTAATATGGTAAAAGGTCAGATTATATTAGACGTTCTCTAACTTAAACTCGTGGTATTGGGCTAAGGCAATGTTGATGAAACATTAAAGAATGCTAAGTCCAAGAATAAGTAGTTCAAAACTCTTATATCACAATCTTTTCCTTGACAAATTCAAATCTCTTTTATCACCAATCTTTCCTTGACAGGACACCCTTGTGTTGATTCCACTACTTATATGTACTTGCACAATCATTGTTTAACGGAATGGGATCTCTGGGGCAGGGGATGTGAAAGAGGGTATTTTAAAATTTAGCCTTTTAGGCTTTAGCAATGTTTTTCCATAAAGGAACTAAAAAGGGAAGGTAGTCGTGATTGTTCGAGTTTTAGATCATCAAGTGTGACTAGCTTTACATATTTTTTATGTTACAGCTATATACACCTTCAGTTAACTCTGATTTACATTAAGATTTTGTCTTACTTTTACAATGGTTATCATCTTTGGTGAAACAAATATAGAGGAAAATATATTGTGAGAAAAACACAATCTGGCATTTTGGTGAAAAAAAAAAACCCATAACAAGATAAGATGTGAGATGCACTGCTGGTACAAGAATATTTTTGTCAAGGGAAGGGGGCAGGAGTGAATGCAAGAAACTGCTGATACCTGTACAACACGTAGTTGTCTAGCTTCCTTATTTTGTGCATCACGATCAGCCAAGGAAGGATGGTTCGTCAACTTATGAGGATGCTCGCTACCTCTATTCTTTTGATAACAAGAATTACATATATCATAATCTGGACATGTTTCACAACGCCAACCTTGACCCGTCTCGATATCAAGATGGCATAAGTTGCATGTTATAACAAATGCTGGGGCAGTAGGATTATGAAGATGGTAAAGCACCATCATGGAGGAATGTTTAGCACGACGTAGAGTATCATACTGGTAATGATTTCCCTGACAAAGACTTAAGAAGGCCTGTCGGGTGTCGAAAAATTCACTCTCAAGAATCTCATCTTTGTCCTCGGTATCATCTGGCACATTAGTGATCTCAATCTAAGATCATCAAGGCATGAGAACACTTGGTCAGCGCAGGACTCAAGTCAAAGAAGCCTACTCAGAAACAGCATAAGCACAGTAACTTACTCTATGAAGCTCATGTTTGTCCTTTTGGTTGATGGGATGCCTTTCTCTATCATCACGCTTTTGTTCTGTTTCATAGCATCTGCAGAAAAAATATTTTTTGTCTTTAAGATAGCCAGTTCAACCTTATATTTGAATTTCAATAGTTCATTGTTACACTTAATCATCTGACAAGTCAAACCTTCATCCAACACTAGAACTAAGTATTGAATCCGAAACAATTTTGAAGTGCCATCAGTTCTACAAACAAAAGTATTGAATCCAAAACAAAAAAAATAAATAAACAGGTTAAAACCTTTCACCGGTAGGGGGAGCTTCATAACACAAGAACTAAGTACCATTTAAGCACTTGGGAAGCTAGCTATAACATGTTGCAAGTTGCAACATACATGTAGTGTTATATTTTACCTTTTTTAACCTTGTTACCATATAAACTACAATTATAAGGTTAATATTAAAAGTTGAAAATAAAAAACCCGCCTTTTGATGATCCGATTTTTAAAAAGCTATATTTCATTTGTTTATTTATATGGAGTATCACCTTTAATTATATCTTTCTTAAAGAAAGTTAACCTGTTGTGGCCGATCGAAGAGGTGAGAAAGGGCCATATGTCATGCTTTCATAGGTTCATATTATTTTATTTATGGCTCAACATTAATTTAAACAAAACAACAAAAAATTTGATGAATTGAAATCTGAAATGTATTTCAAAATAAAAAGTAAATGTTACAAATAGAAATGTAACAAAGTAGAAGGAGGAAAAAAGTTTGTGAAAAAACAAAATGCAAAAATTATAAACAATGCCAAAGCCTTTTAATTCCTATGATATGAGCTAGGATGCATAGACCAAAACAAATCAACAGGTGAGATCATCACTAATAAAGATTATACTTTAATTGACTCCATTTAATACTATAACTAACAATTAAAACCAATAAGAGATAAATATAAAAATCTAAAACATTATTTTATAATTTAACAATTAACCAAAATAAAAAAGTGAAAAAGCTCAAAAAAGTATAACTTAAAAATTTAATTTTTAATTTATTTTTATGTCTTTTGATTTCCTCAACTCAACTTTGGCAACACACAACTACGATTACTTTAACTTTGTAGATCAATAGTTACTCTGTCCTCTAGTATCAACTTTTAAAACATTGATATTTTTCAAAACCAATAGAAACAATATTTTCCAATTTGGATACCAAAACGTTGAGGTTAGCCAAAAATTCAATTTAAGCACCACTAGTCGACACCTTCTGAGTATCATAGCAGGAGTAAGAACATAATTAATTTTAACTGCTGATTCATTGATGTTTCAAATAGAAACTAACCAACAACAAATCATTAAGGTATCAATATACAATGATAATGATGAAGTACCTTCATTATGTACGTCATCATTTTCATGAAAATCTCAACCCCATTAATTCAAGCTACCTAAATTGAAGCCTCAATACTCATAAATAACAACTTCACAACAATTCCAAAGCCTTAATCCCAACATATACTCAATATATGAAAATGAAAAAAATGAGGAGACTGTTATGGTCCTCTGCAAGGTATGGGACTTGTCCCACATCGGTTGAGTATGCAATTGTTGTGGGATTTATGGCAAATGGACTCTCTCACCCACCAGGCTAATCTCTTAGGTGAGTTCCCTCGTTTGTTCTATAACAATGGTAAAAGAGCCTGACCTGATACAGGTGACCTACAGAGTGGAGTGGGTGGCCTGGAAGAGCCCGTCGTGACCCAACGAGGACATTGGCCTTATGGGGGGTCGATTGTTATGGTCCATTGCAAGGTATGGGACTTGTCCCACATCGATTGTGTATGCAATTGGTGTGGCGTTTATAGGCAAATGAGTTCTCTCACCCATCGTCACCAGACTAGACTTTCGGGTGAGTTCTCTCGTTTGTTCTATAAGGAGACACCTTGGCTAACCTCAGTTACTGAAAAAAGGTTTTCTAAAAGTAAATATTTAAAATTTATATTAGTAGGTTTGATAGATCTATAATGTAAGAATTAACACAGTAATATTCAAAGTTTGACAAGGAACGCCAGACTCATCAACAAACACATGAATTACAAACTTAGTTTACTGAAAAAATTAAAACAGAAAAACTGAAATATCCTTGTAAAAAATGTGATTGAAATCCAATTATAACCCCTCCATAAAAATGACATCAGCAAAACTTGTATGCCCAACTAGAAGATGAAATCAAACAAAGCACCATATTTAAATTGTGCAAGCAGGATCTTACTTGTCACAGAGCTGAAAGTTTTTACACTGATTGCACTTCCAACAGTTGCCGGAAACCATTAGCAAACAACAGTGAGTGCATGCATGCTGCAAATGGACCATAATAAAATCTTCCTTCATGGGGGAAATTGTGGCGCCAAGCTGCAGTACAAAACAAGGGCGCAACAATCAGAGAACCAAACAGCAGGTACTGATGGTATATAAATACCCACTACAAAAAAACCATAGTAAATTCATCCCCTCCACACAAAAAGAATAATACACTGTACAAAACGAAATGCATTTATATGTGCAAGCTACATGCGCATAAGGGAGGAAGAAATGCATAGCTACATGAAGCAGATAAAACCAACCAAATGGAAGAAAATACCACTACTGAAAATAAAGTAATCACCAACTGATAAATATAAAGATTACTTTATGCATTAAAAGAAAATCCTTTGATGCATTGCTTGAAAGATCTGATTGCCCAGTTGCTTTAAGAGCTCTCTTTGTGATAGTCTTCTTCATTGTTCCCTTCTTGTTGAGTTTTCTGCCCTCTTCTTCTTGAATAATCTGATAAATCATATCCTCAGCAGCGCCAGGCCAATAGTCACCATCAAAGTACGGGAGCCTAGCTGCTGTGACCTTGGCATTGCATTCACCAGTTTGAATGAAGAAATGATCATATAAGTTGGTAAGTTCAACCACAATATTTTCCTTTGAAGCTTTTCTTAGCATCGACAAATACCTAACGCGGAAAATTTAAAACCTTGTCGGTAATCAAGCACATATTTGATAGGGTAGGAATCAAAAAAAGCTAAATATAATCTACATACTCATCAGAAGCAAGATCACTTGACTTACCAATCTCTCAATTTATCAGATTTTGGTGTTTTCTGTATCTCTGGATGACAATACAAAATATAGTCTTCACCCTTCAAAGGTGGACATGCCCAAATATAACAACTTGTAAAACCTCGCTTCTTACAGTATTCAAGGTACCCTATCTGCAAAGGGGTATATAAATTGTCTTCAAAAGCAAGATACACAAGACGAACATTAATCACGCAAAAAACAATTGGTAAAACATACCAATATTTCATGATATACAAAAGTACGAAGAGCCTCTCCGGTCACCGTTTTTACATCAGGCCTAAAATACTTTACTGAATCAAGGTATGAAAGATAGACACGACGCTGATTAGGTGGTGAGCATTCTGAGCCAAATTCTTGAACATACATGCCAAATAAGCACACTTCTACTCCTTCAATCTTCTGAAAAAGCAAAACTACCTGAAGAAATATGCCCATCAATTACACACCAGAGACAAAAATTATAGGTGATCGAACACAGTAACTACGCCTAGACTAATAGTAAAAACTAAATGCATTTACTATGATGTTTATCATCAATTGGTTAAAAAATGTTGTTATTAACTAAACGAACCTTAGATTTATAAGGAAATTCGGTAGGATAATTCTCTTCACTAAAAATTTCCAGAAATCGCGGCTTCACTTCCAACTTCTTGTCAACAGAAGACACGACTCTGACAACAATTCCTTCCGCTCCAGAAATCTGACAAAAACCAAAGTTTCTCCATTCAAAATTCAAAGGATACACAGGAATTATTAGCCAAATCAGTAAAACTCAATAAATCATAATAACACTGTAAATTTTTGGATATTTCACGGCATAATGCCACTTCAATAAATTAGTTTTTATCCTTGGGTAAAGTTAATAATTAATAAGGAAGTGAAGAGATTAAAAATGATAACTAGATGCAAATTTCTAAGCATTAAAGTTTTTGCACTTGTTCACCATACAGCACTTTGTAGCCATCAAACTGCAACCTAAAGTTTGCCTAAGGAATGCACTAAAGAAAAACTAAAAGCATAACCATTACATTCTTTAAAATGTATAAGCTAGTAAATTGTGTGTCACCAAGTGCAATGAAAAACACAAGAATATATCATGAAAGAAAAAACAGGGAATGCAAAAAATTCGCACAACCAGATAACACATCTTTTCCCACCTTCTGATAGACATAATTCCTAGTTAAATGCTCACATCGCATTATTAACAACTGCATCCTTGACAAGGCATGACGACACTCACTCATCCCTTGTACCAACAATAGTTTAAAAACCCAGCATAAAAGCACTGTAACATCCATTAACACAACTCAATTAACTTTTCAAACGAAAGCTTTTCTATCATTTTGAGTGGCTTGACCATTGTTGCAGCAAACGATATTCGATACGATACGAGAAACAATAATTTTAAGTTTTGGAAACGTAGGAAACGAAAAATGATCCTATAATACATAAAAAAGATTCATAATTACAAAAAAACCTAAAATAGTACTAAAAACTAAAACCTCTCTAATACTATAAACCTAAATTTTCCACTACCTGAACATCAGATACCCTTCATCTACTTTATTTTGAATAAAAACTATTTTTCGAAAAAATGATTCTTACTTTTTAGGTCTAACCAATTTGACATTATGAGAAATACTCCTACACAACTACTTCACATATTTTCAAAGAGATGTCAATAGGTTAAAAGATAGTAGCACATTACTTCTAACTTTTTCTACTTTATTTTCACATCGTTCTAGAGAAAACTATTTCACTCCTCTTTCCACCTTGTTGTAGTATTTTTATTTTCAAATCTTCATGCAAGCTATCAATCGTGGATTTTTATTTTCAAATCTTCTCCAATTTTATAGTCTTCAATCTTCAAATATGGCTTGTGTAAGTTTTTTTATCCTTTCTCTTCCGTTTTCTGCTCTAATCTTTTTTATCATTTTTTGCAATATCTTCGTTAAAGAGCAAAATTCTAAAGCCCATAACTTATCATCACAATTTTTCCATCCTTTTATAAGTTCTTATTGAAGGGCAAACACTTATAACTTCTTAAACTAGTTGCCGGTGAACCGAATCACTTCAACAGTTCCAGTCGTGTTTCCAAACGACTCCGGTACGGGCGTTTCCAACTGGAAACCGAGAGAACGATCGGCGTTTCACGCTTCTATGAACTTGACCCAATTGTAATAAGTAATTCACTATAAATCAACTCTAATACAATCTTCCAACCCAAGTGGATTATTACGAGCTGAAGTGAAAACATTAATATCAACTGTAGAGAAGGCTACATAGAAGTAAAGAAATAGAGAAAAAACAAAGCAAACAGTTTCAGAGGACACACAACTTTAAACACAACTAGAAGTGTTCAAAATAGACCCAACCCAACGTTTAATGGACATTGTATAACCAAATCCGACTTTGACCCGACTTCAAAAATGGATTTTTAATGATGTAATAATAAACCAATATAGACACAAGACCCAATCGACCCAAAACACCTGGCTGATACGATGGCCCAAATGAATCTCTAAAAGCAAACCCCCCAAAAAAAAAACAATTGACCATGTGAGGAGTGCATGAGCATAACCAAAGAAGGCATCTGGATGGAGTGCCAAACCACAACATTTAACTAGCTTGGCCCCACAATTAGGACCCCAGCATGCTTCTCAGAAAAATAGATCCAAGAAGTTTAGTCCAACATAGAGCAATTGACTAGACAATAGGTGTCCTCTGCCCTTCTACTTTGGAACTGTCTGTGTGCCTATATCAGATCAATGGTGGAAACAAGTATGACAAAAAGGTTGTATTGCTATGGTAACAAGTTTCTAAACTTCTGGTACAGAAGAAAAAAGGGACAACAGTTTGTGAAGAACTACTTTTAATACCTCTTACAGCAAAAGGTTTTATCAAATTTCATTTTTACAACGTTAGCCATGGAGATCTTAATTTTAAACCACACAAATAGCCCCATTATAGATACACCACTTTCAAAAAAAACATCACAAGCATTTGCCAAGTTATAAAATGGCACATGCATCACCATAATGTAGTTAAAGATTACCTCATCATAAGTTTTCCCTTGAACTCTTGCCCTTTCTAGTCTCTCTTGTTTCAATCGTCTAAATAGTCGACGTTCAATGTGGTCACTGAGAATTGTTTTTGGCAAATCTTTTGCCCCAAGAAGAGCACTCTGTGGCAATGGCATACGTTCCCCCTTTTCAACCTCTTGCATATAACAAAAAGGACATGTGTATTCAGCTTGACCACCATCATTTCGTCTTCCGTTAAACAAAGCGCAGATCTGATGCTGCCAAGCTTCACATTTATCGCATTGAACCCACTGCAAGAAAGCATAGTGAGAATCAAAAATAAAACTTATTTACAGATTTGCCTGTGGCTGCAATGCAAAACAAGCAGCTGAAGAAGTTACCCATTCTTCTGTCTCCTCATCATTCTTCTTTTTCTCCAGCCTTGCCTTGGCAACAGGAGTTCCATCAACAGAAACTGTATCACCACGGGCTTCATTATAGCAAGGAATACAAAAATAATGACGTGTATCGCCAGCTCCAATAGTGTAATACATTGCATTTCTCTTTATGCGAGCACCACATGGAGTACAATAGATAGGAGGTGGCTCAAATGTGAGCTTTTCAACAGCACATAACTGACAGGAGTTTTCACTCATTGAATTTTCCATTGCTTGATTCTTTTCCGCCTTCGCTTTGCTCTGGAAAATTGAAGAAACAAATAAAATATTACAGAAGAAGGTGATAAGTCGTGTACATCAGCAGAAAAATTATGAGGTACATTCACATTTGACCAGGGTCACATGTTTGCATAGGTGAATCACAGTACAGGATGGTCAGCACCAATGAATGATTGAAAACTACATAGGTCCACACATACAGAGATGATTTCTCAACTTGTAAATCCTAAGCAATATCATGGCCATCATCATTGCCATTAACTCACTGCCAAGTGGCTCCTAAGTCCTAAGTCCTAAGTCCCGCCTAGGATGGATTTGAGAAATCAAGTGTAATCAACGGATTTTACTCTTGTAAGACCAAAAAGGTTACTTCCGATATAACTTCACGTAGGTAAGATGTACTAATGATTTCAGGAGCTATTTCAATATAAATCATTATAATCCGAAATCAAAGAATTATAAAATATTTAGCTACATGGAGACTCGAGAACAACAATCCAAAGCAATGTTCTAAATTTTCCAAAAAGATGATGAGTAATCAGACTTCTGAAATATACAGCAGTCTTGTAATATGATAATTATCCAGGGTTAGACCAGTTTAAACTCGGTCACAAACCATTATTTTCATTTCATCCTTCTCAATATCCACTAGCCAGCAGCAGTACACTTTTGCACCTCAATAAAAAAAAGTTATTGAAAAGCATAGGCTTATCCACAATATGATAGAATCTGCTAAAGGCTAAAGCCTAAGGGTAATCCTGCTCTATCACAAACAGAAATTTTGGCCAACAGGAATGGCAGACAGTAACATTCAATGAATCATAAAAGATTAGAGGCCCTTCTTTCCTCATGGTGGGTATATGACCAGTAGCACATCTTTTAAAAGGTATATAACCAACAGTCCAACACAAACATAAAAATAGCACATGCAACTTAATGTACATTTCCGTACGAGATTGCAATAAACAACTACCCCAATGCCATTAAGTGGTGGTTCTCACCTAGGCAGGGTTGGAGTCATGTATGCAACCTTGACCATGTAATAAAAAAAAGTTTTTGTTTGACCCTTGTTGGTCCCATTAGCAATTCCATGGTGGACTCGGAAGGAAAGAAACCAAAAATTATCAAGGGTATAGTATCCTCTCATCTAGTGGCCGAGGTTCCCATTTTTAGGAATTTATATGGCAAGATGTAACCGCGTCTAAGCGTCACTTGGCTTTTCTTGTTTTTTGAGAAAAATTGCTCCACTGTAGCAAGGACATAAGGAATTTTGTCCTTTCCTGTTTCCATTAGTGGTGTCTTTCTATTATGATTCCTTTTTATGTGTGCAAAAAAGAAGTAAATGGGAGACATTAAAGAAAACGCAAGCACATAGGTAAATAAAAAATCAATTAAACAATCTTTTTAAAAAGAGACCGAGACAGACCTGCCCAACCCACCGCCTAAGACCAGTAATGTGCTCCCTTATTTGCTCGGGAGTGAACAGCTCAGTTAAAGACACTCCTTTAATCTTGGGCTTTCCAGACTTTGTTCCTACTTCAGAAGGAGCCACTTCTTCTGGTTTCACTACGCCACTGTCCTTTTCAATTTTGACACTTTCTTCCTTAACCGGAAAACATGTAGCATCCAAAGGCTGATTAGAAGAATCAATTATACTGTTCTTCACCTCAGTAACATTAGAATTTGAACCAACTGAATTCTCAATCTTCGCATCTGAAAACTCGCACTTAACCAGTAAACTGCTATCCTTCTTTTCATATTCTTTGTGTTGTACATGTTGAAAAGCATTAGATCTTTTATTCGCATTGACTGGAACAAATGAGCTTCCATTCTCAGGAATGGCAGATGGAGGCTCCAGCTTTAAGCGTTTGACACCAGGTTGGATTTCTGGAGGTTCCAGTACTTCAGAAGATTTTAAAATGTCAGTAACCTTTGCTGGATCAACTTCAGATGATTTGCAACTTCCAGTAACTGAGTGCTGCAACCCAGAATCAGACTCCTTTCGAGGATATAAATTTCTTTGTGAAAGAATATAATTACTTACAGGTACACAAACAGGGCATTTCGGATTCCTACAATGCTTATAATGATTTAGTAGATTTTTGGTAGGGGAACAGCGAGAAATTGAACAAGAACCGTCACAGATATCTATATGCTTCAATAGCTTCTGTGCCAGGCAACAAGTACGTTCTACACATTTTCCTACAGATGCTCGACAACTACGCGCATGGCGCAAGAACAAAAGCCACCTTTGTTGATTCTTATATTGGCCCTCACGTGATTGAATCCCAGAACTATCAGATACACCAATTAATCTGGCTTGGTCTACGGCACACCGTGTAGCAACAGTTTGGCCAAAACTAGATACTTCAGAAGCCAGATCATTGCACTGAGCCTCAGCATGCCCCACCGTTCTCTGACGGAACTCCTCTTGTACATGTTTTTCATGGGACAAATTTCCAGTCAATGATGATCGATCAACCTCAGAGTGCCATTTACTATGCAACAGTGCATCTGATTGTGCACCAAAAGGTGTAATATTGTATTCATTTGTAGCCTCATCAACCATCATCCGCTGAGTATTTTGCAAGAGTGAAGAGTGCATATCATGAGCCACAGGTGGAACAGAAGAATGAGAAGTTCTGGTATGAATTCCATTTGCATTATGGAGTTGGCGGCGTAAATCTGGAAACTGGAGCTGCCCAGATGAAATTTGTGGCTGAAGAACCTCACTTGAATGCTCTATTCCTGTTTCAGACTTTACTTGACCGCCAAGATCAGATGCAGTTTGCAACTGAGCAAATTGATCACTTCTTCCGAAAGACTGTTTCTGCTCGTTGGAATATATCTGTTGACGACTCATAGCAATCTGCGGCTGCTGTGGCAACAGATGAGTCTGACGTTGATACTGTTTTGAATACGATTGTGAATGATTTTCTCTAGGTGATGATTGGAAATTTAACTTTTCTACCTGTTCCATCAACTGAGGCCTTAGATATGAAGCTGATTGTGCAGCTTGGGCGTTTGTTTGACTCATTAAAGAATTAGATCTACTCTGTGCCCTCATTTGATGTGAACCTTGATTGTTGATCAAGGAACCAACCTGAGCAGAATTCCCACTTCCATTGGAATCAGAAGAGCTCATCCTGTATGCATCACCTGCATGACAAACAAGTAAATTAGCAAACAACAGCGAAAGTATCCATGAAAGCTCACAAGCCACAAATAACAAGCCCACAGAAAAGGAGGGTGAGAAAACAGTGGTACTTTGCACAGCAGGATGTTGATGAGAATCATGAGACTGTTGCAAAGGTCTAGGAGAAGCACCAAAAGGTTGTGTCACCAAATAGCTATCTGGAGAGCCTGAACCATTCATCAATTGTACATTGTTCCCAAATCCACTGTTCCCAGAGCCATTTTGGAGTCTCGCCTGCATACCATTGTTCACCGCATGGCCATGGTTCTGTAACATGCGACTATTTTGACCAACATGTTTTTCCGGCACCTGCTGTGACACACCCAAAGAATCAACACTAGATAATACACCACCATTGCTAGTGTTGTCCACATTCATTAATGTCTGATTATTGTTATTACTACTAAACCCAGGAGTAGGAATCATGTGGCTCATAACGCTCTGCCCAGCCATTACGTTGTTACTGCTAGAATTCATGGGGAAACTACATGCTGATTGCTGGTAACCATTTGAAAGAGATCCTGCAAAAAAAGAATCATCAGAAAATGATAAAGTGTGTCTCGTGAGAATTAAAACACACTATACTCACTATCAGCTCCATGGAAAGCACCACCACGAATGTTGGAAAATGATCCATTGGAATTTGGCATCAAGCCCCCTGTGCCTGGAACTGAAATTGAGGAGGACATGCCACTCCCACTACTTGTGATCGTGATAGAAGGATCCACTGCTGAAGATACCCTCACATTTGAATTTATATTGTGTTGCTGTTGCATACCAGGTGTGGGTATCATTGCACCAACAGGAGTTGGAGTATTCATAAACTGCGAAGGTTGAGGAGCATGATTAGACCGCTTAATTACGGCCTGTACACGGAGCTCAAGTGTATCCATGTCCATGTATTCTTCCTGTCAGGAAATTAGACAACAAGAAATCATTTGAGTCCCAGTAACTCTTTTCAAAGCGGGAAATGAGAAATACAATAAAGGATTATTTTGATTTACAACCATCTAAATCACAGAAAGACAAAGAAGTGGGGGATGGGTAAAGGCCTACCATCGTCGCAGCTGATTTAAATACCCCCTCTTCCAAGCGTTTTGATAATTCTTGAACTTTCCTTAAAATATATTCATTTTTTTGTGGCTGCCTCCGCATTAGAATATCACAACTGAAGATAAAAGGAAATTAATATCTTAATTATGACTTGACAGAAAAATAGCAACTAAAAGTTCCCAAAGAAAAACACGGATAGAGATAATTACAAGTTACAACATACTATTATTCCAAAGCTACTGAACTTGCCTAGACAGAGAGAGATGGTCAAATGTAAGCAACCTTATTCTCACATAATCTAGCATTTCTAAAATACACCTCAGCATGTAAGTGCTTTTCCTCTTTTCCATATGCCTTAATTAATTACAAAAACTAGCAATAAACAAAAACGTATACAGACAAATACATAGAAGTTCCATTTACCACACAACAGAGGCAAAAAATTAACCAAAAACGGACAGAATCATCAAACGTGTAAATATGACAGGCTAATTATAAAAATAGATAGATAATCCACTATTAAAAAGATGCGCATCATCCAACTATATTATATTCAACAAAACTTCTAATCCATATGCAACACATGAACCTTACTTGATTATGCAAGACAAGGGCAATCATGTCCAACCAAAATCAAACAAACATTCTGAACATTAGTGCAAGAAAAACTTTTCAAATCACAACAAAAAGACACATAACTTGTTCACAACATAGCTATGACTATTTATTAACAAAAAAACATGCTGAGAAATGAAAAAAATGTTTCCCTCAATGGTTTCTTTAAATGAGTAAATAACCACTAAATACTAATCAAATAACATAATCAATAAAGTGCAGCCCTGAAATGAATTCCTCCAATAAGAAATAGCAATCTAACAATACAGAAAAAAGAAGCTGACACTTAGAGGGAAGCAGACAGAGAATACAATAACCTACTCAGACCATCACACATAAAATTGTCCCATAAATACCAGAGAAACTGTACACTGTCTGTAATCTCTTATAAATTATCAACATAGGCATAGCAGATCAACTGGCCTCTTTTAAATGAAAGGGAATACAGAACCAACCTCTTACATTGAATAAAAAGATTGAGCCCTTTGCAAATAGAAATAGGAAAATTTTGAATTTAAAGAATATCAATGACTAACATATGAAACCTTTCAAGGTATGAGGATATGCCATCTATATGATAATATGTATCTATTTAGTAAATAGCAATCACCCTTCTCAGGAAAATCATAAAAGGATCACCTAAAACAAACCATATCAAAACCTAGCTTAATTGGAACATTTCATCTTAAAGAACCTATATTAGATCCTCAGAAAAATCTAACATGGGTGACAATTAAACACTTCTTTTAAGAACAATTAACATGACAAAAAGTCAGACACCAACGCACAAACTTGTTCTGATACAAAGTAAAAAGTCTAGGAAATGTAAATCAAAACAAAACATCTTTTAGAATAAGTATAAGAAAACGATAGACAGAAATGGATGCATACCTGAAAAATTAAGAAGAATAATTCATTTCACTCTTTTCACACACATATCATCACAGATGCAAAGACATAGAAGATATAAAAAAACAAAAAAACAAGAGGCCTCACTTCACTAGCAAGCATTAGTGGTTTGTTTGGAAATTAGGAGCAACGTGTAACAAACTAACAATCTTTAAATACACAAAAATAATTTATCAGTGGAAGGTCCAAAAAAACCCATAGAATATACTATTACTTTCAATTGGCTACTTTATTCATAATAAAGACAACCAATCAAAGGACTGCCAAAAAATAGAAAAAAGAGGAAAAAGATACAGCCAAGTATAAATAAGACAAACAAAAATTTAATCAAGATATCTTACATCCTAGCTTGTATGTAACGCCGACTTCTCAAAATTTCAGGATCCATTACCGATGGATGACTTTGACCAACTGGATTCTGCACCTGTGTATGGAATGCATTTACATTCTGCTGAGGTAGACCAGGCAACTGATTACTAGTCTGGTTAGGTACCTGGTCGGATATCTGACCCGACCCACGCGTCACATTCATTTTCAACTCTAAGATTGCCGAAAGCCTGAAAGTGCATCAGTTTCACCATATGAAGATCATTTCACAAAAGCATCCCAAGGACATGCTACCTTCCCAATGCTAAAACACAACTCACAACTGCAAGGACACATACAAGGAAAGCTTCAAAAGTTATATTTACTCAAACTTCACCGTATTCTTGTTTGGGGTGCGGAGAAAATATAAAGCATTATGAAAAATACACAGCAACAAGAGCGATAAATGTAAAGTCCACAAACTAAAACTCCTTCAATTTATATAGATTAATGTGAAAACAATTTAATTACTATATAACCAAGAAATGAAAAATACACAGCAATAGAGAGCGAGTAAAGTCACAAAGAAAACCTCCTTCAATTACAAAGACTAATGTGAAAACAATTTAATCATTATATAACCAAGAAATGAAAAATACACAGCAACCAAGAGCGATAAAAGTAAAGGCGACAAACTAAAACTCCTTATTTTTATAAAGTTTGATGTGAAAACAATATAATCATGTATAACCAAGAAATCAAAAGGCTAGAAGCTTCCACAGCAGTTACGAGCAGTTTTACTTCACAATATTTCTGATCTTGGTTCTAAAAACATATAATCACTGAGTTGGATACACATAGCAATTATCAGAAAGACGCAAATGCAAGAATTAGAGTTTCAACTTGGTTAACTTATAAAATCCAGCACCACTTCCCGTCTAAATATGCATGAAGAAGACAAACCATGTAGAAGACCAATCTGACCATGTACAGACAAGTAGGAAATGCCAGAAAAACAAATCAGACTCAACCCAAAATAAAAGTACATGTGTGCACATCCAAGGGCATCTTCAAGTCATCAGCCACCCACAGTGGCAATTTACATATACAGATACACAACACTTCCTTTGTCCCTTTTTTTTGTCCCACTTTCCCTTCTATTTATTTTTTCATAATGACTCTCACTCTATTTAATAAACTATTCACTTCTGCACTCTCCCATAGTAATCCCAAGAGAGAAAGAGAGAAAAAAATGGCCAAAGGGAAGTGATGGAGGGAGTACCAACTTCAGATCACTCATTAAGGCATCTCCATGAGACAATGCATGGTAATGCTATGCAATTATGCATAATATTAGTTTCTAAATTCATCTCACTAGCATCCAATGCACAAAGGTAGGCATACTGTTGCATACTTCACATTAACACCTCAATTTCTACTCCAATCCAATGCTTTGTACGAAATATATTTCATAATCCACCCCAAGTTATAAAAATTTGACCCATCATACACAAGACTAATCCAACAAAGCAGTCATTGCCTTAATAAAGAAATCATCTTTACCAATCAATACACTCAAATCCTTAACAAAGAGATCATATTTACCAAACAATCCTTTTTTCCCCTCGTTTCACAATTACAATTCATCATTAAGATATGCAAGCAAGTAAGATACAACAAAACTGAAGTAAGCGGCTAATTTCAGCAGTAAAAATGACGTTTTGCACCCTAATTATCAATTAAATAGACCTCAAGACTACAAATTTACCATCATCAATGCAATATTCATCACAAATAATTCACACCATTCAAGAATCAATTTAAAAAATAGCCAAAAAAAGAAACATAACATCAATTTCACACATTACGGAATCAAATTAACATTAGTAACATTTTGCGTACCTTATAATCAATCACTAAGAAAAAACCCCAATAAATTGACTAAAATTAGCACAATGACGGTGCTTCACTTGCTCGGTGCAACAATTGACGAACTTTTTAACGATGATCACACGGTGGATGAATCAGATCCTCCAATATAACTTATCGAAAATTCAATTAAAGCAAAAGCCCCAATTTATATTGACACAATTTCTTCAATTTCAGTTGAGTTAGGGTTCTAGATACAAAACCCTAACTTTGAAAAAAAAAAAAAAAAAAAGAGGAAAATTGAATTCAAAATCGTAGAAAGTTGAGATTTTCTGAATTAAATCGATATTGATTGTAAAGATTTTGCTTCAACAAATTGTTGTTGAATGTTTTTCGCTTCAATCCTTTTTTGTTCTTCGCTTTATCTCCTCTTCTTCGTTCGATGCTCAGTTTCGCATCAATGTTTTAAGGCTTGGCTTTTTTATTATATTTCTTTATTTTTTATTTGTTGCTAAATTAACCCAAATTTAAACAAATTCTCAAATTACATGATTTTAAATTTCGAATTTTATATTAACTTAAGATCAAAAATATCAATTTTTGAAATTATGTTATAAAAATAAAAATATTCTAATTTTATGTTCTTTTTGGTATTTTTATGGCTGGATTATTGTTAGATTTGTTATATGCTTAATTTTGCATAGGTAAAAAAAATTAAAAATTATTTCACACGTGTCAAAAATGTAAAAATTAGTTTTCTAGAGATTTAGTACATTTTTATTATATTTTATTTTATTTTTTGTAAAATTAACTCAAATTAAACTAATTCTCAAATTTCTAGTACATGCATTTAAAATTTCAAATTTTATATTCAACACAAAATAAATAATATCAACTTTTATGTAATAAAATATTCTAATTTTATGCCCCTTTTGGTATTTCCAAGGGTAGATGAAGTAGTTAGTAATGTTATATGCTTTACTTTGTCTTATAAGATAAAAAAATTAAAATTAGTTTTGGGGTGTCAAAAGGGTAAAATTAGTGTTTGAGGGTTTTAATACGTTTTAAATATAATGGTTAAGTCGAAAATTAATTTTGAGAGTGAAAAAGTACCGAACTGGTGAATTAATAATTTATCCATATTATCGATTTTGATGAAAATTGATTGTTTCTTGTGTTTAGGTCTTAAAATTATGTAGAAATGTAAAACAAGCCTAACTAGTGCATTGTGGGGTGTAACATAGTTAAACAACCACTTTCTACTTAAAACACTTGCATGCTACAGTGGTACTTAAAACACTCATCTGCTTTGAATTTGAACTCCTTGTATGAATATGTTTTGGTTGTGAGACGATCTAATACCATAGTTGCTAGGATAATTACTTCTTTATAGTAATAGTGAAACTCGGCTTCCATAGTTGACATAATACCGGAAACGAAAAAAAAAAAAACAAACTTAATCTTCATTTATTCTAATTCATGTGAGAGCTTTTTGACTGAAGTGTAGCTATTAATAAAAAACGAAGATAGTACTGCTATTTACAAGGAGTTGCTCATTCAAGACCAACAAACAAGTATCACTTGTGACTTGACTTGCTCTTTTCACTTCGTTTGCTTTGACGAGTGAAATCCACACACATTATCCAGTCCTGCAATCGGGGCAGCAAATCGCCAAACCGGAAAAGTTAAAGAAGATTCTGCAGAGAAAGGTAGTAACAGCCGGCCAGCAAACTTCAGCTCGATAAGAAAAATGGAAGTTTCTGTTCACCGGAGGCGTATGAGATGATATTCTTCTTCAAAGGTGCAATGTACTGCGCTCCATGAAATGCGGCAGCTCTTAAAGCGTTCAGCGGTCCCAAATCAATGGAGTATGCCTTCTGGAAGCCATCGAGAATAGTAGCCATCAAATAATTTGCTGGCTTTCGATCAGCTTCATATCTCCGTAGCAAGGAAAGCTGCAACAGGCCATCAATTGCATAAGCTACATTCAACAGGAAATTATTCATAGAAATTTCTTGTTTTCTTCCAAATACAAGTAACTAGTATACTTAATTTCCTGTTTCGTTCAATTTATCTATAGTCCGTAGAAATTCATTACATACAAGAATTCAAATAAAATGTGTTTCACATCTTATTGGTAGGAAAAATGAAGCATATAACTTTCCTGTCTTATCTTTCATTCAAATTTTTTGGTAAATAAGACCCTTGTTCAAACTAGATCTAGGTTTGCTAGTCAACTTGTTTTATAAGAAAGCACAGATGAGTTCCAATAATGTGCAAGTATCTTGTATGATTTCATATTAAATTAATGTCATGTTTGAATAAATCAGTAGCATATTCTCTTTTTGAAGCAGAAAAAAAGAAATGCAATGAGGTAAAATTTTCTCGAAGTACCTCGGTAATTGAGGGTGAGAGAGGGGGGAGCGGAAAGGTGATAATGCGGCAAATTCACATGTTCAGTTTGAGGCTAATACTTGTGTTATAAATGTGTTTCCATATAAAACCGCATCAGAAACAAAAAATAAAAAAAAAGGAGATGATTGTATGATACCTGTCCTATGTCAACACCAACAGCAGTACCCTCAGAGATAACTTTCGAGAGAACAGATGCATCTCCAAAACCAAGGTTAACTCCTTGACCGGCCAGCGGATGAACGGTGTGGGCAGCATCACCGATGAGAACAACACGTCTTTTAGCGTAAGTATTAGTATGTACTAAAGACAGTGGAAACACCATTCTTTCTGATGCCAAATTGACGACCTTTGGTGGAACTTCGAAAGACTCCTTGCAAGAGACTAAATCTGATGAGAAGCTAGAGAAAATCTTATCAAAACTTGAATTTGGTTGTGGATGAGGACCAAATCCATGATCCAATGCACGGTTAACAGCTTTCACAAAATCATCCTTAGTCATAGCTTTGCAATCTGAAGACTCCTTAGGGCTCATTGTCCAGACAATATTGCTATAAGTATCGCCTACCGGCAAAAGTGCAATTGGTCCAGCAGGAAGAAACCTCTGCCATGCACAATGATTAGGCATTAAATGTTCAACTGTGCAGATAACAGCATTTTGAGGATACTTCTGGCCAGTGGAGCTGAATCCTGCCAACTCTCTAACGCGTGACCTTCCTCCATCAGCTCCAACCTAAGAATAAGGTTGTTATTTGTATAGCACAATATTTAAAAAGTTATGCTTAAAAACAATGAATGAGGAATTAGATGATAATATCCATGGAAAGATAGGATAAAAAAACAAAAAAAAACGACAAAGACGATCCCATAATTTGAGAGGTTAGTGCCAAAGCATTCAAAACTCGAAGTCCGATGTACAATATATCACAAATCTTTCCCTGCATGTCAGTAAATGCTAGTGTTTTTAAGCAGTTAAGGATGCTGAACTCCAAAAGCATATTAATATGGACAACACCTGCCTGTATTGAAAAGCCTTTTCAACTTTCAACCTTTAGTTTGGTGCATGCTCAGACATTAAACCATCGCTCTATGAAATTTCATGAAACATATATTTTTTTTTTTGAGGAAAATATTTCAAATGTAATAGAAGCATTTTGCAGAGTGTGTATGAGGAAAAAAGTGTATTCAAACTTTAAAGTAAGGGGGCTATAGGTCACATCAAGTGAGGGAGCAACTTAACGAAGGATTGAATAAAATAAGCTTTTTAAACAAAAAATTCCCCAAAATAAGTGTCTTCGTGTCCGAGCCTAAGGTTAGAGTTTGTTCGCTGTTAATAACAACAAACAAAAGAAAAGTACTTTGTAGAGCATAGGCTTTAGAGAGAAATCTAAGTAAAGCTCAACCATGTTTTAATTATTGCAATCAGTCTTATTGGCACGTGATATCTCAATAAGATGAGTAGACCATCCACATCCAGGTTTCTCATGGAGGGTAGTATGAAATGTGCTTACTCTTCCCAAAGAATTATAAATCTTTGGTTCATAAAAATAGGTTAAAATAGGGAGGACATATGCTTCAAAGGGAATTCTAAGTAAAGCTCAACCACATTTTAATTATTGCAATCAGTCTTATTACGATGAGTAGACCATCCAGATACAGGTTTTCTCATGGATGGAACATATAATGTACACCAAAAAAAAGTTAAAGAGAAGGTAAGGGTTCTAACTTCAATTGAAGCACATTCTTAAAAACTGAATGTCAAATACATGGAAATTCAGAACGCTAAAATAGAAGGATATGCTGTCCAGCAACAATTCTATTGTATTTCATAGCATAATTACTTATTCAGAATTGTAATTTCAAAATATAACGTACCACCAATCTTGCAGCTACATTGCAGCCATCAACCAGCTCCAATGTTGCTAATTGACTGTCCATCTTGGTGGGTGACACACTTGACTGTAAAGCCATTGAAGCCACTCTTGAAGGAAGTACGGTCTTCTGGAAGTCCTTCTCCTGTGCCATTCCGTAGAGAAAAATTTATGAGATGAAATAAAATAAAAGTTGCAAATAATGATACATGAGCATGCAGGCATAAAAAGGTAGATTCAATCCGAAAGGTGTTAATAACTTGATAGTGTTTAATTAATAGCTTTGTGTTGTCTATATTTCAAACTCTCCAACTTAACTCAAAGAATACTCCAAAAAGGTTATAAATTTATTCAGAATAACATTGTCATAATAGAACAGGACTGCCAGAGAAACGGGAAACCTATACAGTTATTGTAAAGCATGGTGGACTTAAGCTTAGAAACAACCCAACTTATGAGAACATCATAGAGCAGTCAAGAGATGGAGAAAGTATGATAAAAAGAAAAAACCTCGATAGATTGGTCGAGTGAAGTTTACCTTTACTTTCAGTTTACCTGAACCATAATACTTCCTCGGCCTCCATTCACAAATAAGCTTCCTATTTTTTTGTTTATTCCACAAAATACTCTAGTCACATACAATGAAAAGAATAACCCCACCCAAATTGGTTCTCTTTATTCAAATTTCATGTGAGGTCTACCCCATGAGCTTTCTCGCAAACAGTTAGTATCTTATAACACTTATACACTATCTATCAAAACATCCTATACATGCCTTTCAAATATTATTAAATTGTGTGTCCAATCCTAACAATAAGTTTCTTAATTCGTGAAGGGCATGCATTGAATGAAAGAAAAACTGAATTATACCTGCATACACATTGATAGCGAGCTAAGTAGCACCTTATTCTCAACAACACACCTAGAATATTAGTTTAAAAAAAACTGTATCAGCCCTCTTTCATAAACCCATGGAAGAAACAGTGACTTCATTGTTTTAAAAAGGTTTTGAATTTGGATCAGTGGAAACTTACCCAAGAATTTCCTTGTTAACATCTCTAGCATTGTACCGGGTATACCCTAGACCAGTATAGTCCCATACCTGCAAGAAAATTCAGCTTCAATACTACATACAGATACCAAAAACATAAGGGTGAAAAGGAACAGGGATATCAGAGGTGGCACTATGGCAATAAATGATTGATTATGATGAGAAACAAAAAAAATGTGTGACATGCAAGGGTCAAAATATATAATACTAGATTCTTAGAGTTAAACTTCACATGTTAAACTTTCCCATAATTTTTCCTAGCAAACATGAAATTCGATTGAGAACAAAAGGAAAATACTGATGCAAGACAGGGACTCTTGGAGCTATCATGTAAGCATTCAACAGAGCAAAATAATTCAAAAAACAAAAGATATACATGTGAAAAAAAAAGATACAAGTATATCATAAATACTATTATTTGAACCTCAAACAACTCTAGGAACCCACAAAATCAATAACAAAATATTCGGATAGGGAGTTTCAAAGGGAAAGTGAGAGATCTAATTTGATTTGTTTAGAATAACATATAGGAAGAGAAGAGAAAGGAAGAGAATTGGAGGGATACAATTTGCTTTACCTTATAAGAAACAAAATTCCTTCACAAGGAAAATGGAAGCATACTATAAAGTAGCAGCTATCACACCTAACCTTTCGCTTCTCACTCTGTATCACACCTCTATCTCTCCCTCTCAAATGTTATCTAAACTTACAACTAAGCAATTTACCTTTTAAAATCCTAGGTTTAAATTAAGTGAAGAGCATACGGTAGCAGAAAAAAAAACTACTGCAAAAATGAAAGGAACAAAACTTCACCTGCATCTTATCAAAGTATGCATGACGTTGCTGTTCAACATACTTCCAAGCTCCTATATCTGCAATAATTACTTCTTAGTTCTTGAAAGTCAAAAAAGAAAACAAAAGGGTAACAATACAAATAATATTCCCTAGAAACTTTGACCTACTGTGAGTAAACAAAAGAAAGAATAAATGCCCCGGCTGATAAATAAAATGAACTAACGAAGTACTTGTACAAGGAAAAAAAATTACTTTCCAGTCTGTTTATGTAAACTGAGTCAAGTTATATTTCTGAAACTTGATACAATATACATTCGAAGACATACAAAAACAACATACTTTGAAGAAAAGCGATGCTAGCTGGTGTTATTGTACTGACTCTTGGATCAGGAGGCTCCTCTTTATTTAACCAACTTCCAGAGGTTAAAGCAGGATTATCATCAATGATGGCAACTCTCATCTTCCTGGTTATAGGAGAGCTTGCTGCATGAATACAAAACAGAAATGTGACTTTGATCATGTTGATTACCGATATATTGTAAGACCACAGGAAATTAGAGGCCCTAACATGATACAGAACATCAGAAATGGTCAATAGGGTTGGGGCAAGAAACAATGTGCCAGTGATATTGAACCCTCCCGAAATAAAAAGCCAAAATCCAAACTAACCCAAAGAACACGCCAGAGCCATGCCGACCAAACCGCCTCCAACAATAGCAATGTCAAACTTCTGAATACCACTCGTAGATTGATCATCTTCCTTGATTTCCTGTTGCATAAATACTTCATGTGGTAAACTAGGAAAGGAGGAAAAGACAAGTGCAAAGGTGAAAACAGGGAAAAAAGAGGGATAAAACAAAAATTGTGAAGAAATCTGCACATGAAGACTGAAGAGGAGGTCCCTACTATTATCAAAAGACATTACAAAGGAAGTAAATGCCCTCACCTCTTTCAATTCCAACAAAACAACTTGATCCAACACAATCATGATAATATGAAGCTAATTCCATTAGCCTAACAGTATCATGAACTTAAAAAGGATACCAAGACATGACAGTTCCCATTTTCCAAATCTACTATCACTCGTAAATCCCTAGAAGCTAAGGGCACCTTTGGCCATCAGTTTTATAAGGGATCTCCTAAAATTCTGAACTGTACTACAGTAGAGCATACTATTTGACAGCAACATAAAGAGATCCTATTGTCCAGTGTAGAAAGGGGGATTGGAACAATTCAACAATTACAATAATGCCCAAAGATGTATTTACGCAAATTCCTATCCTGTAACATCATTCACCCTTTCTCTCCTTCCCCTCTTCTTTAGTTTCGAGTTCCTGATTCCCAAAACAGCAAAATTTAATTTCCAATCATATTGTAGGTTTGGTTCTCTACTGACCTAATACTGGCGGAAATTACATCAAGGTACTACATGGCCATTTCACTCAGCTTTTTAACATATCTTCTGCCTAAATTTTAACAATATAAAAGGAAAATTGCACAAAAGATGAGTTAGGGTGAAAACAAGCAGCAAATGGCCAGCTGTGTCAAGAAGTTTTTCTAGCATCTCCTCCTTAAGTGTGCCTCGTGCACTCCTGGGGTATGAAAATAGTTGCACAAAGCACGGTCTTGAGCTATTAACCAAACAACCAGCAAAACATAATGGAATACTAAAATCTAGTAAACAGCTAACAAACTAGGACACTTTAGTGTGTCAAGTACAAGTTTGTTAGTGTGAGTAACACATGTATCTTCCATAAAAATTAAGAAAACACCCCAATACTAGCAAAATAACTCAAAACAATCTGTCCATGATTACTAAAACAAGTAACACCTAAAACCTATTACAAAAAACAAGAGCAAAAACTAAGAAGTAACAATGAAATCACAATTACAGTGCATCCATATAATTCATATTTGAACTTAAAACAATAAAACCCAACTTCTCCAATATCCCATACACGTATGAATAAACGATTTCATCATAATAATACCAATTAACAATCGTAAATGGCTTATTTCTTTCTACTCACATTACTACATTATAATAATATCAATTTTTATATGGCTTATTTCTTTCTACTCACATTGCTGTTCATACATCTGTCTGAGGCCAAACCTTCTGTAATAGGGCCATTGCAAAGGAATCTCTTTAAACCTGGCAATCGAGAATCAACCGAATTGATTCTTCCACCAATCACTCTATGCATTCTCCTCTTTAGGTAGGATAAACCCTAATTTCAGTACATGAAACACATGAACCCACAGCTCGAATTCAACAAAAATGCTGGAATACACATTATTTATACTAAACGTACAGTAAAATTAAATGAATTTCCAAATCAGGAACGCTCAAAAATATTCATTATCTTGATTATCAAAAGCTGTGCAATACAAAATAATAGGGTTAAACCCTAGTACAATCAAGATTATAATACTGAATTAATATTCAAAAATTTGCTGAATGAAGAGAAATAACGAGACATATACCGATTAAGAAGGAATTGATCAGCTGAATATATACTTGTAGATTGGAAAGATGAAATTCGAGAAGCAGATACAGATCGGTATGTCAATTGTCAATCACTGAAACTTTTTAGGAGGTTAATAGGTGAAGACATTATTAAGGAAGAAATATCGCTCAGAATAATCAATAAGTTTAGAAAGGGGTTAAAGACGAGGTCTACATTCCCGTTATAGGTTTTGGTGTGTCGGATCTATTTGAAATTTAATTCTGTGTTTATATTATTTTTTATAAATTTATAATTTATTTTTAAAGCTTAATTAAAATAAATTTGATTATTAAATTGTATAAATTTTATATTATTGAATTTATTTTAAATACCTTTAAATTTTCATATGTCAAGACCAACAATTTAACCGTGAAACGAGCCTTAGTTTAAATGAGCACTAACTAATAAGTTCATCAAATTAAGAATAATAAAAAGTTAAATATAAATCAATAAACTAAGCTAATATAAACACATATGCATATAAAGGACAACAATTGGATTTTTAAGAACGTTCAAAAATTTCATTGAAATAAGAGATTTCTAATAATCTTAGACCAAAAACATTTAGTAACCCTAAATTATCAGATTTTTCATATAGTAGACAAATAAAGTAATTTTTAATCACGTAGT
The DNA here is from genome assembly GCF_026212465.1 of Amaranthus tricolor. NCBI lineage: Eukaryota > Viridiplantae > Streptophyta > Magnoliopsida > Caryophyllales > Amaranthaceae > Amaranthus > Amaranthus tricolor. The sequence continues at coordinate 21,779,710 of NC_080057.1, read as the reverse complement.
GACTTTAAACTTTCAACATGGTAGACAACAGAGAAGTATTTTTGTTAAATTTACGCTATTTTTCTTATATAATATATAATGTCGTTTTTCAAAAAATAGACGTCACCATCACCTTAATTGACCACATATTTCGTAATTCAATTGAAATATAAGTACTTAATTTAACCAAAAATTTAACATTTTTTCTACCACATGGAAAAGTTAAAAGGTCAAGTTCACCACGTAGATTTATCGCCTATCAGAATACCAACGTGGAAAACTAAAAACTTATAGTCACTACATGAAATTTTCCAAAAATATATTTACACATGTTCAAATAAACTACGAATACTCCTATTATCAGTTCTAAAAATTACTTTAGAAATTATATTACAAATATTATGCAACATAGAAAATATTTATATTTATATCGTGAAAGATTAGACCAAGCTAAAATTTAATCCTCAATCTAATTGTTTGTAAATTAAAGATTAACTTAAAAAATTCAAGCCGAGTTTTTAAGATCAATGTGAGAAAATTTGAAAAAAATAAGGTTATTTAACAACCTAATTCTCAAATAAGCTTCGAGAAAACTTATTTTCCAAAATAAGCTTCCGTACATCCAAGCCTAGCCTCGGGTAAAATCGTTGTTACTAACAGCGAAAGAGGAAAAAAAAATTAAAAGGCCAAAGTCGTTGTTACTAACAGCGACTTTGGCCTTAATTTTTTATTTTATATTTTTTTTTTATGAACTAAAGTAGCCGTTTTTAATTAGAAAAATAGCCATTAGGAATTTGAAAATAGCCGTTGTAATGATGCTCTATGTTAGTTTTACTCTCAATTTATAAATGTTAATACTTTTTTTGAAAGTTCACTTACGTTACTATATTATATGTACAAATGTTCAATATATACAAACAGTATTCTAATGCTCTTATGATTCACCTGCATCGTAAGGACACTAGGGTCGAGAGGGCCTGGAGCTGCTGGATCCATCTCTGCTGCAATATGTCACGATGGAGGGTATAGGTATGGTGTTACTAATACCAACTTAGCCGAAGTATTCAATAACGTGATGAAGAGTGTACGTTTCTTGCCTATAACCACTCTTGTGGAGTTCACCTTCTATCGTGTTAATGATTACTTTGTTAAAAGACGCGAGAATGCGAACGCGTGGCTAATTAGGGGAAATAAATAAACTTCACAAGCCACTAGGATTATAACCCGTAACACCGAGAAGGAAAACTACCATGATATCGTCGCATTTGACTACAGACGAGGCCTTTTCCAAGTTAAGACTGGACGTGGTAATAGAGGATCTGCCAAGGGTGGTAAAATATAAAGTGTAGATATGAGAGAGATGAAATGCACTTGTAACAAACCCTCCATATATCACTTACCTTGTTCTCATGTTCTTGCCGTTTGTATTAAATGACACTTATCCTACGAGCGTTTTGTGGACTCCTGCTACACGACCCAAAGCTATGTTAACACATATGAATGCATATTCTTGCCGTTAATTGATAAGAGGTCATGGCCTTAATACACCGGTGTTGAGGTGCTACACGATCCAGATCACATTCGTGGATTAGGAAGACCTAAGTCCAGGAGGATCACGAAGGAAATGGACGAAGGATCGCGGAGACGCAACGCTTGTCGACGGTGTGGTAGTGACGGTCACAACACTAGAACTTGCACGTCAAGGTAAACATTAATTGTATTTGAGTATATAAACGTAGAGATTATCAAACAAATAAATAACATAACAATTTGAGTACTTCTTAATTATTTTTACAATACATAACGCTTAATTATTGTTGAATTGCAGCAGAGATGGATCCAGCAGCTCCAGGCCCTCTCGACTCTAGTGTCCTTACGATGCAGACGAATCATAGGAGCATTAGAATACTGTTTGTATATATTGAACATTTGTACATATAATATAGTAACGTAAGTGAACTTTCAAAAAAAGTATTAACATTTATAAATTGAGAGTAAAACTAACATAGAGCATCATTACAACGACTATTTTTCTAATTAACAACGGCTACTTTAGTTCATAAAAAAATTAAGGCCAAAGTCGCTGTTAGTAACAGCGACTTTGGCCTTTTAATTTTTTTTTCCTCTTTCGCTGTTAGTAACAGCGATTTTACCCGAGGCTAGACTTGGATGTACGGAAGCTTATTTTGGGAAATAAGTTTTTCCTAAGCTTATTTTGGGAATTAATTTGTTAAATAACCTTATTTTTTTCATATTTTCATCAATGTGATGTTTTAACCGACTTGAATGATGACCCGAAATAGTGAATATCCAATATGAAAAAGCCTGATATTTGGACAGGTGAAACCGACATGGTCATAAATTAACTATGGTAAATCAAAGATGAATAATATCCAAAATTAATCCAACGTAGCCGAGTTGAATTGACTAAAAACTAGGGTCAAATTAACATTTAAAATCTTTGATTGAATCGTATCAAACCATCTATTGTTTTGGAGTAAGACTGACTCATTAAATAAATGATATAATAGAGATGAATATTATTACATTTAAATAAAATCTTTAAAAAGTGATTATATTAAAAATAATAATACGGAAAATAAAACTATAAATACAAGATGTTGTTTGCAATGTCTCATTTGTATATGACAACAGACTCCTTGCTTAAACGAATCAAGAATTGAACAATAACACCGTAGAGAAGATTAGTTTGCGACGATGAACGTCACCAGAAATCTTAATATAAATTGAAGGCGACTACAAGCTTTCCTTTTGTGATATTTCCCCCACAGAGGTACTTGGTTATGAGACCGGAAATTCACAATAAGATACAATCAATCACATCAACCGATTGAACTAAATGATTATGTGTTTATGTAGAAATTAAAATCAGAAAAACAATAAAAATAGTTAATTACTCTCTGCTATGTTTCAAAAGATTGAGAGAAAGATGACATAAATTGATATATCAAGGATGTAAATGATTTCCATGCACTCACTCTTATTTATAGAGTTGAAGTGACATATGGATTCATCCAAAACCATACATCAATGGTAACTGATGATTATCAATTAATTATGACGTAAAACATTTCATTTATAACAACACAATGCTCCATGAAACAAAGTTTCGTATTATGAACTGATGTTCTGTTTCAATGTGCTCGAACGAGCATAAGCCAAAACACTTTCCTAAGTGCTCAAACGTGCACATGCCCAGACCATCAAACAGTAGCTTTGGAAATAAACTGCCTGGACAACACAAATGTGCTCGAACGAGCATTTTGGTCGAGCATGTGTGTTTTGGTGCCGTCGTTACATTCTTGCTTAGTTTATGCTTTAATATATGCCTTAAGCCTTTAGATATGTCCTACATATTCTAAATACTCAACAGATTATACTATCATCATTCAACAAGCTTTTTTTTTAAAAATTGAATTAATTGCAATTAATTCATCCATTTAAAATTTAAAGATAAGACTATTCTTTTAAAAGACCGTCTTCCATTAATACAACATAAAAAAAAATTATATTTTAATGATATGTATGAAATAAGTTATTTAATACATGTATAAGGTGCGTCTCTCGATTGTGTTACACAACAATTTGTGTACTATAGTGTTAGCAAACTTATATTTGATTTGAATTAAACACTTTCAAACCCTGAACAAGTGTAGGTCAACTTATTTGAAACTAAAATTGATGTGTTTATCTTAGCAATTTTCCCTATGAAGATGCGCAAGACTTCTTATATTTTGAGGTTTTTTTTTTTTTTTTATTTTAAATTTTTTTATAAACAATATGTGTGATATGACTCGAAATTAAACCAAATTAATAATCGTCTTTTACATAAAATGATTTCGACTAAATTATAATGACTATCAACCAAGCTCAATTTTGGTACCATTAAAAATCGACTACCAATCAAGATTCCAAAATCGAATCTTATATGACTCGATTTTGTTCTAACGCTAAATTGTTTATGTCAAATTATCTCTGATTAGCATATGATTATTTCTAATCAGGGTTTAATACTAGATTTGGACGTTTATTCTTGCTATCCTGTCAAGTTATGCAATAAGACCACTTTAAAGATACATGAAATCCTGTAAAACAAATAAGGGGTAGCAGGGCACGAAATGATTTTTTGGGTACCTACTTCGACGCCCAAGTTAGTATTTGAATGTGACAAATTATCTGATAGGTCCTTCTAAGTGCAGCATGACAACAAGGTGGATTACTATTCATGACTTTATTTTGACGTCAGATCTTTCTGAAAATTAATTATCTAATATACTTTTATTAATACACTAATTCTTAAATAAGACCATCTTTGTTGGGCTGGCCCAATACACACTTTCTGTCTTAAAGTTATCACTTATAAGGATAAAGTGATCACTTATAATTTTAAAATTATCATTTTTATAGTTTTAGAGTGATTACTTGTAATCTTAAAACCATCATTTATAATTAGTATATGAACTCGTCTCATAGTAAGACGGTATCAAATAAGAAGAGCTTAAAAAAAAAGTAATGGAATGCAAGTTATGCAACATTCATTCAAGTCTAAACAGTATCACCACACGCAATTCGCAGGTTTCCGAGTAGGTTTCTCAATTGTGTATGTTCCCCAATTTTGCGATATTCCCTTTTCAGATTCCCAATATTAGACCCAATTAACAGCTTGTCGCATTTACTTTCATGGTGGGGTTTTGTTTTTGGTGTTGGTTTGGGTTTTCATTACATTAAGCATTTGCCTTTTTCTCCATATACCTTGCTTTGATTCTGCTTCCAATTTTCCCCCAAATTTCCTCTTACATGTTTGTGGGTTTTGTCTGATCTATGCCTATCTCATAACTAATCTCTTCTTCCTGTAATAATTCAACCAAACAAGGAAAGGAAAGTGTTTTTTTTTAAAAAGGTTTGAATCTTTTTGACAATCCAAAGTGGGTTCACATCATGAAAAAAGGTGAAAACTTCCCTTAAATTCATTCCTTGGAATCTATCTTTTCCCTCTGCTATCTGGGCCCTTCTTTGATTTCTCTTTATGATTGCTTGCTTTCCTTTACCTTTGTCTGCTATTGGGTTTTATTTTGATTGAATCCCCTTTTAAGGGTTTTGATGATTAATCATTGGATTGGATTTTACATTATGGAATCTTGATGGGTTACTTTTAGTGTTATTGGAATTTGTAGATTCTTTTGTGGGGATAAGTTTAATTGTCAATTTCATTAGATTGGTGTAAATAAAAACATTGGAGGGTGTAAATAAAAACATTGGAGGGTTTCTTTTAGGGTTTTTTCTACTTGTAGATTCTTTTTTGTGGGGATTAGTTTATTGTCAATTTCATTAGATTGGTGTAAATTAAAAGATTATACTAGTTTTATTTTTGATTGATTGATATCTGGCTAGGGTTCTATAGAAATGGCTGCTGGTATAGATTTATCCAAGTATGCCAACCATCCTGTTCATAAGGCAATTGCCACAAAAGACTATGCTAATCTCAGGAAAATACTATCTACCCTGCCTCGTCTTTGTGATCCGGCAGAAATTCAATCTGAACCCGCCTCATTAGCCGAAGAACAGAAGGCAGATGCAATTTCAGCTGTGATTGATAAGCGTGATAATGTTCCGAATCGAGATACCCCACTTCACCTTGCTGTAAAACTTGGTGATGAAACTGCAACTGAGATGTTAATGGTTGCTGGGGCTGATTGGAGTTTACAGAATGAGCAAGGTTGGAGTGCATTACAGGAAGCAATTTGTGATAGAAATGAAAACATTGCGAAAATCATTGTTCGACATTATCAACCTTTAGCTTGGGCTAAATGGTGTAGAAGATTGCCGCGTTTAGTTGCAACTATGAGGAGAATGAGGGATTTCTATATGGAGATTACATTTCATTTTGAGAGTTCAGTGATTCCTTTCGTATCTAGGATCGCTCCTTCCGATACCTACAAGATTTGGAAAAGGGGTGCTAATTTAAGGGCTGATATGACCTTGGCTGGATTTGATGGGTTTCGAATCCAACGCTCAGATCAAAGTATTTTGTTTCTTGGTGAAGGATCTGAAGATGGGAAGTTAGCTCCTGGATCATTGTGTATAATAACTCATAAGGATAAGGAGATAATGAATGCACTTGATGGGGCTGGTGATCAAGCTTCTGAAGCTGAGATACAACAAGAAGTTGCTTCAATGTCTAAGACTAACATATTTAGACCTGGGATTGATGTGACTGAAGCTGTTTTATTGCCACAGCTTACATGGAGACGTCAAGAGAAAACCGAAACTGTTGGGGAATGGAAATCTAAGGTGTATGAGATGCATAATGTTGTAGTTAGTATTAAGTCTAGAAAGGTTCCTGGGGCTATGACTGATGAAGAGTTTGGTTCTTCAACTCTTGATAATGAAAGTGATAGTGAAGAACTTAATGAAATTTTGACTGATGAAGAAAGAAAACAACTTGAAAGTGCCCTTAAGTTGGATCCATATGATGGGTGTGATGATGGGATTGTGGGGCATAGACATAGCTGTTATGAATCTAGAGAGATATCTATTGAGGATGCAAATGGGTGTAAAAATGGGGATGTCAAATATGAAAAGAAAGGATGGTTTGGTGGTTGGAGGAAAAGGGAACAAAAGAAGGTTGCTATTCCTAGAAATTCGGTTTCTGTTGATGGGAAAGGGAGTGATGGAATCAAACCAGGAAGGCATTCTGTAGATGTTGTAAGAGGGGATGAGGCACAAAGAGGGAAGGATAAGAAAGCATCTTCATCGGGCAAAGACTCGAGTCAAGAGAATGAGTATAAGAAGGGATTGAGGCCTATACTTTGGCTGTCCTCTGACTTTCCGCTTCGTATAGAGGAGCTCTTACCCTTGCTTGATATCCTTGCCAATAAGGTGAAGGCTATTCGCCGTTTAAGGGACCTTCTAACAACAAAACTTCCTATGGGAACGTTTCCCGTCAAGGTTTGTCTTTCAATGTCTTTTTTTCATTGCTATTTGATTTTGTGTTGTATTTGCATATATTGACATGGGTTACTATAATTATCACTTTGTTGATACCAATGTTATGCGAAACCAAATTCGATTAGATATGAGTAATGAAAAAACGTTAATTTAGTGTTTTGGAAACTTGGGAAACGAAATTTGATCGAAAAGAAGTTAAGAAATTAAGATAGGGCCATGGTGTTGTCCAAAATCCAAATACATAGGAAATATAATCATAACATCGAAAGTCTTTTAGCACAAGTAGAACATATTATAACCATATTGTTAATCTAGTGTTTTGACCGCTCGAAATGCAGTACGGAGCTAAGTTTTGCGCTTCAACAATTGATACCTTTTTATATCTACACGATTAAGTGTCTTGATACATGGACTCTCTGTCTTGAACTGCTTAGGGGCGGATCTAAAACAAAATCATATAATATCGATAATATTTTAAAAAAATACTGATTAAAATAGCAAATGGGCAAGTATTCTTTCTAGATCTTAAAATTGTGCTTAATAAGTCTTGAACCCAGGTCAATGTTGTCTCATTGCAAAGCTTCCACCAACTTAACCGGCACATATATTAACATCTCTAGGTATATGGTTTCATATATAAGTTTAATGTTGTTAGTTGATATCATTGAACGACCCTAGAGCCGCCCTTGGCCAAATAAAGCACTATTTCTGGCATTATAGCTGCTACTTGCAACACTTAATTTTTTAAAATGATATGGTAGGTGGTTATTTCAAATTCAATTGATTTTGGTCTGAGTGGCATCCTTTACTATAAATGGCCTCGGAGAATAGTTTTATAGAAACCCTTTATGCATTTTTTTAAGTTTGAAAGCTTGGTGATAAAGCTTCTTTGTTGAACTTGGCTTTCTCGAGAAAATTACTTATTTTCGACAATCCTTAAGAAATTTACTTGTATATGATATTGAATAACCGAGAGACTTTGTTGATGAGATTAACTCCACTTACATAGGTGTCTGAGCCATAGAGGTTTTTCTGGTCTTTTGCGTTTACGATTTGTTTCAATGCTATATATGGACCAGAGTTGTTGGGCTGTTGTTGAAACTTGATCTTCTCGCTTCAACTATATTTGATGCCTCATTAAGGTTTGTTTTGCTACTACGATATATTCCGAATACATCCCATGCCCTCTCAGGTGTCTCATGTGTAGATCCTTAAGTTTTGTTTGATGGGCCAAGTAGGTTCTTAGTTATGCTTAGTGATCGAAGTCCTATAGAACTTGTCACTCTATAAAATTCAACATAGCCATTGTCCCATTAGGCACTCTAGTGAGCTTTACTATGATGCCTTCTGAATTAAGTTGTTGGTCAATGCCATTATAACTCGGAGCTGTCACCACTTCAGCCACCAGGTGTTAATTTTCATCGTTATTGTTATTATTGGAAAATTATCCGTTTTAGCTTTTGGTAAAGAAGTTCGAGCAGATTTTAAATTGTCACCCGACCTTATAACCGAACCCGATTTAAAAATAGATCTGCAATTTTGTAAAACCACTGTGGACACTAGACCCGATGTTGAATCGACCCGAAACATCTAACCCAAAATCGACCCGGTGGTCCAAATGAACACCTCTAGTCGCGCCATTTTGTACTTCCATGGCTCTGCCTTTCATCACCTTTTCATGCCTCTTGCTACATTCTGTTAGGACACTTCTAACTGACCCAACTATATCTACTAACTGCAATGTCTTAGTTGACAAAATAAAAGATGTGATTTTGAAGCACACAGTGGACACTATGAAATTTCTAGTGTCTTTCGGTTGATTGATATGGAGTTATTATTCTGGATAGTTTAGTTCTTTTCCACCCTTGAATTTCTTATCTTCCCTTGTTTCTGTAGGTGCAACCTACCAAGATAAATATTATTGCATTTCATTTGTTGTTACCCTTTATTGAATTAATTTATTGATAAGTTTGTTTTCGTTAGTCCAAATATATAATCATTGTGTGATTGATGAGGCAGTTCCGCTTGGAACTTCTGTATTAAGCTACTTTCAATGCTGATGATATGCTGAGAACATTGTTTTACTATTTGATTGTTTTTGTGTATAGATGATGTTTTAAGGTTTTGGGTCGCCGTCTTAAGTGTCAAAGCTCTACACCTACGTCCGTCTTTCCTTTGTCAAGTGTTGAACTAAGATCATGTAAAATGTACACATAACCGTTATAAAAGGCTTATGATCTGTAATAAAATAGACCCAAGTAGGTTTTTTTTGGTCTATATGGAATGAAGTTAGGTACCCGGGAGTTGTATACTCCTGTTGTATCCTTGTGTTGTGTGGCATACGATGTGCATTGGTCTAACAAAACTACAACAATGGTCGCAGTAATGGGGTGAGGCAGTTATCGGGCCTTAAATTGTTGGTGCAAGCCATGAAATATCGTGTGAAACAACCTAAAATACGGTATTGTTACACCTTTACCATGCGGATAATACCAGTTTGACAAATTCGAAAACCTTTATGATGCGGCCGATACGATACGACGCGACCTTATTTTTGCACTATACCGGGATTAAGGTAAAAAAAGAAGTTAAATTAGGGGATGAAAGTGCCTATCAAAAGACGTTGTAAAATCCATGTTCTTAGCTAAATTTAAGGCTCGTTTCTCACGTAAGGGACTTACATTTTATATTGTAAATCTGTAACGAATTTTTCTGATATCGGCATCTTGTTTGTTCTTTTACCCGTTATTGTTGGGATTCGGGATTAAGGCCACAACCATTTTTTTCTCGTTGATTTTGAATTCGTGCATCTGTTCTTATTGTTGGTTGGTTAACTCGATATTCAGGTTGCTATCCCAGTGGTTCCGACAATAAGAGTAATGGTTACGTTCACTAAGTTTGAGGAATTACAACCCCTTGAGGAGTTCTCGACACCTCCTTCCAGTCCAACGGCATCCTCAAGCGACGGTCCCATAGTAAGCAACACTTCAGGCTCCTCCTGGTTCCGGTGGATAAAAACTCCTTACCAACGCACAAGCTCATCAAGCGATAGCTGTTCCGGAACCAAGACAGAGAATAACAGTGACGACCCATTCGTAATTCCGTCCGATTATGCTTGGATTACTGCTGAAGTGAAAAGGCGAAGGATGGAAGAAAAGAACAAAGCTAAGAAAGGCAAACACAAAGATCAATCGAGTCGGGCACCTTAATAGCTTATATTATACCTAGCGTCTGAAACAACTGACAGATCGGGAAATGAGGCTTGCACAAAGAGCAAAACTGCACATTCGGTTACGATGTAGATAGATAATGCTAATGTTGGAAACGACTTCTGCTCGGGCAAACGGGATACCGAAAATGTGGGTGTTTAACTAATTTAGTTACAGTACTGTATGCAAAATTGACATTTAGTTCATCTATTAACACTTTCTGATTGTATTCTTTTCAATTAGTATATTTTCAATCTAAGATTTCCCTGCCTTTGTATGGGAGGAGATGCAATATATTGTTTTGAAATGGTAACTCACTTTTTTGACAATGCATTATTCGTTATGGTATGAGTTGCTATTTTTCTTTCCTTTCTTATCTTGATTATATTTTCCTACGAGTGAGATACATTGGGTGATGATGATGACTCTTTCTTGACGATATGAAATGGTATAGTCCATAACATTAGCCCTACGGATGAAGGGTGATTGAGAAATGAATTGATGAGAGATGATATTAGGCTTTATGCAAAATTTAGAATACCTAGTATGTCCAAATTGGTGTGTGTTTTTTCTAGATTATTGATTCGCACATTAGTTGCCAAATGATAGCCGTGTTTTTTTTAGCACACGTTTCCTCTGGTCGAGCAATGTCTCGGGTTGATGCAACGACTATTGACTTATTTACCAGGTGGGACCAATGCTAGTGAAAACCTTATAACAAAGTTACAATAGGTTTGAACAGAGAGAGTCTGACTAATAAAGATTAGATTTACAATTTGTTCAAACATCAGATAATAACATGAGTAACCAACATATAGTCACATTCGTAGACCGCATTGTTCGCTAATTGTCCAAGGTATTGATCATAACACCTTCAAGTCACAAAATTCAACATATAACATGTTGGATGTGGATGCAAAATGTAGATGGCCAAGAGTCTATGAACATCCAATAGCTCATCACCTTGGAATGATGTTGAATCGAGCTCTTTTAATGCGTTCAGCTTCCGGTTTCGATTTCGGGAGATCAATTCAAACATAGCTATTTGAAAAACATTGGAGGTATTGACTGAAATTGCTCGAGCACTTTGTGCGCGATCCTCATATCGCCTTTGCAAGAGCCGTCGAATGGTTCGTAATGTCATGCTAGCCTCTTCACTTAATAACGAGTCCCAATAATATGTAATAGACTAGTGCAATTGGTAACGATATTAGCATTCCAAAGCTAACCCTGTTTGAACATTCATAGCACGTTAGTATCGATCACACTACGTATGTAGTGCAAAATGCTAATAGTCATAGTCATTCATAGCATGTTAGTATCGATCACACAAATTTTACGTGGGTAGCACAAAATGCTAATAAAATCTTTAATTTAGGGAGTAAGAAAGAATATACTTCATAGATTAAGATTATTGTTATATACTCATTCGGTCCCATTTAATTTAGTGTAACAACTCTACTTACTGTTGACTGAGTAAACAGGGTTATCACGGGGTTCATACGAAAGGGAAGGGAGGAGAAAATGGTTGCCTTGTTTCCTTTGAGTTCCTCGCGTGAGAGAGAAGGAAGGGTTTGAGGTTTTTTTTTTCTTCTCCTCCCTTTCCTTTCGTATGAACCCCATGATGACCTTATTTACTCAGTCAACAGTAAGTAGGGTTGTTACATTCTGGACCTCATATGGTCGTGAATGACATATATAGATCAATATTGACCCATGTTATGAATGGTAGTATACTAATGTGATTATAAATGATAGTATACTAATGTGTGACTTGAGTGCACATTAAAGGGTTGAATTCATGTGTGTGACTCTTGAGTTGTGGAATCCAAAAGGGTGTAATAAGGTGAAGAGTATTCATGGGAATTATTGGTGTTAATGAAGATTAAGGTGAAGAGTCTCATGTGTGTGACTCTTGAGATAATGCCTTTTCAAGTTCTTAGAGTTATTTCATAGTATTCATTACCCTAAATTAACTATGTATTTATGTGAGCCATTCATCTTCAAGTACCTAGCACTATAAATAGGGCTCTCATACCCACACTTCAAGTATGTAAAAACACATCAAACACAACCCTTAAGCCAAACACATAGCCTATTGTTGTTATCTCTATCTCAATTGTAATTCTTCATATTGAAGTGTTGTTTGTATTCATTTGATATAATATAAACATAACTACACACCACGGAGGACGTAGCCATCATTGGGTGAACCTCCTTAAATTTTTGTGTCCTTGTTTGTTACTTTGTCAAACTTATTTTTGCTCATTGTTGTTTGTTCTTAACATCGTAAGTATTTGGCGATCGTTTTCAATTGGTATCAGAGCCAAGGTTATTTTGCGGTGTTTTAAGAAATTATTACTTGAAAATCATGACTACAATGAAGCTCGATATTGAGAAGTTTGATAGGAATGTAAACTTTGGCTTATGGCAAGTCAAAATGAGAGCCATTTTGATTCAAAATGGTGTGCACAAGGCGATTTATGGTGTAGAGAAGATGCCGGAAGGAATGTCCGCATCGAGACGGGAAGAGATAGACACAAAGGCGTTATCGGCAATCCAATTATGCTTATCCAATGAAGTTCTAAGAGAGGTTGTTAAAGAAACAACAACCAAGAGTATATGGGAGAAATTGGAATCACTCTACATGGCCAAGAGTGTTACCAATAGGCTACTTTTGAAGAGTAGACTCTACGACTTACGCTTGGAGGAAGGTAAACCTTTAAAACCTCACTTGGATGAGTTTTGTTCCATTGTTATGGATTTACAAAACATTGATGTTAAGCTTGATGATGAAGACTTGGCAATTTATCTTTTATGTTCTTTACCCCCTTCTTATAAAAATTTTAGAGAAACTCTACTTTATGGTAGAGATAATTTGAGTAGTGATGATGTGAAGAATGCCTTGACTCAAAGGGATCTCATTGATACACAATTGTCACAAAAGTCACCAAGCAATGCTAGTGACGGTTTGTTTGTAAGAGGGAGGTCACAAGAGAAAGGTTCCACTAGTGGGAGTGGAAACAAGGGTAAAGGAAGGTCCAAGTCCGTGAGGCCAAACAAAAATAAGTCTTGTAACTATTGCAAGCTTAAGGGTCACATCAAGAAGGATTGTTGGAAGCTTAAGAGAAAGCTAGAAGAAGAGGCAAGGGAAGGAACTAGCAATGCCAATGCTAGTTACGTGAATGATAGTGATGATGGCGATGTTCTTGTTGCCACTCATGAGTACAAAGGTAATAATGAATGGATTCTTGATTCGGGGTGCACATTCCACATGACTCCCAACAAAACTTTCTTCCATACATTTGAAAGTGTTGATGGGGGAAATGTTACCATGGGAAACAACACCACATGTAAGGTTGTTGGGATTGGGAGCATTAAAATTAAAATGTTTGATGGGATTGTGAGGACCTTAACCGATGTAAGGTATGTCCCGGGCTTGAAAAAGAATCTTTTATCTTTGGGTACTCTTGATAAGATCGGGTGTAGAATCACTTGTGAAGGTGGAGTTATGAAGGTAGCCAAGGGTTCACTAGTGGTGATGAAGGGGAGGTTGAATGGGAGTTTGTATGCTCTTCAAGGTTCAACCATTCTTGGCTCGGCGAATGTATCCACAAGCACAATGTCCGATCGTGACACCAAACTTTGGCACTTGAGGCTTGGTCACATGAGCGAAAGAGGTATGTTTGAACTCTCTAAAGAAGGTTTATTTGATGGAAAAAATTTTGGGAACCTTGGTTTTTGTGAACATTGTGTTTATGGGAAGCACAAGAGAGTTAGTTTTAAACCCGCCATCCACAACACTAAGGGGATATTAGATTATGTCCATTCCGACTTGTGGGGGCCTTCTCGAACGCCCTCCCTTAGTGGTTGTAGCTACATGTTGACCTTTATTGATGATTACTCTAGGAAAGTTTGGTGTTATTTTATAAAACATAAATATGAAGTTTTTGATGTCTTCTTGGAATGGAAGAAGATGATTGAAAAGAAAGCCGGTAGGAGCATCAAGACCTTGAGAACCGACAATGGTCTTGAATTTGTTGATAGCAAGTTTCTCAATTATTGTTCTAATGAAGGTATTGTTAGACATAGAACTTGTGCAGGTCGTCCTCAACAAAATGGTGTTGCGGAGAGGATGAATAAAACGTTATTGGAAAGGGCAAGATGCATGCTAAATCAAGCAAATTTGGGGAAACAATTTTGGGCCGAAGCGGTGGCTACGGCATGTTATTTGATCAACCGTTCACCTCATACCGCCTTGAAGTTCAAGTCGCCACAAGAGGTATGGTACAACACTCCGGTAAACTATTCTAGTCTTAGAATCTTTGGTTGTCCAGCTTATATTCATGTAAATGATGGTAAGTTAGAACCTAGGGCTAGAAAAGGTATCTTTGTGGGGTATGGAGTGGGTGTAAAGGGGTATAGGGTATGGAGTAATGAATCAAAGAAAATTATTGTTTCTAGAGATGTTGTTTTTGATGAAGATAGCATGCTTGTATCTAATGTTGAAAAACCTTTTAATAATGATGATAATGAAGCACAAGTGGAGGTTGAATCCTCCAATGTTGATAATGAGAAAAATGATGATGTTCAACAAAGGTCTCCTCCTTTGTCCACAACTAGGCAAAGAAGGAAGATCGTGGCTCCAAGGAGGTACATTGAAGAGTGTGATTATGTTGTTTATGCTCTCAACATTGCTAGCGAAGTCGTAGGGTTAAATGAACCAAGTACGTACAAGGAGGCTATGGCCTCAAATGACTCAAGCAAGTGGTTGATTGCTATGAAACAAGAGATGGAATCTCTTGCGAAGAATGGAACTTAGGATATCGTTGTTGCACCAAAGAAAAAGAAGATTGTGGGGTGCAAGTGGATATTCAAGAGGAAGGAGGGTCCTTCTAGTGATATTCCTCCCATCTACAAAGCAAGGGTTGTTGCAAAGGGATACTCTCAAATTGAGGGTATTGATTTTCACGAAGTTTTCTCTCCGGTCGTGAAACACTCTTCTATTAGGGCATTGCTTGCTTTGGTGGCGATGGAGGATTTGGAGTTACATCAATTGGATGTAAAGACGGCTTTTCTTCACGGTGAGCTTGAAGAAGAAATCTTTATGAAGCAACCGGAAGGTTTTGAGGTAGCCGGTAAGGAGAATCATGTGTGTAGATTGAAGAGGTCATTGTATGGGTTGAAGCAATCTCCAAGGCAATGGTACAAAAGGTTTGATTCCTTTATGATTTCACATGATTTTGTTAGAAGTTCTTATGATAGCTGTGTTTATCTTAAGAAATTTGAAGATGGTTCTTTACTATATTTGCTCTTATATGTTGATGATATGCTAGTAGCATGTAGCTCTTTGCTTAAGGTGGAGGACTTGAAAGAGTTGCTTTCAAGTGAATTTGATATGAAAGATCTTGGTGAAGCCAAGAAGATTCTTGGGATGGAGATTTTGAGAGATCGGGCTAAGGGTGTCTTATACCTTAGTCAAAGGAAGTACATTGAGAAAGTTGTTCAACGTTTCTCCATGGATGATGCTAAAGGTGTGTCTACTCCTCTTGCTTCTCATTTCAAATTGTCCAAGAATTTGTGTCCACAAACAAAAGAGGAAGAAGAGCAAATGGTAAGAATTCCATACACTAGTGCCGTTGGTAGCGTTATGTATGCTATGGTATGCTCTAGGCCCGACATTGCTCATGCGGTGAGTTTGGTGAGTAGATATATGTCTAATCCGGGTAAGGGACATTGGGAGGCACTAAAATGGCTATTGAGGTATTTGAAAGATACTTCAAATGTTTGTCTCATGTATGGGAAAAATTCAAGTGAGCTAACCGGGTTTTGTGACTCGGATTATGGTGGTGATCTAGATAATAGAAAGTCCACAAGTGGGTTCGTGTTTACTTTGGGTGGTTCGGCGATTAGTTGGCAATCATCTTTGCAAGATGTGGTTGCTCTTTCTACAACCGAAGCGGAGTACATAGCCGTGGCCGAGTCATTCAAGGAAGCAAAATGGCTTAAAGGTCTTGTTGGTGAAATGTGCAATAAGGTGTGTGAGGTAAGTGTGCATTGTGATAGTCAAAGTGCAATACATTTGGCTAGAAATCAAAATACATTTCATAGAAGGTCCAAGCACATTGACATTAAGTATAACTTTATCCGGGATGAAGTTGAGCACAAAAGGGTGTTATTGAAGAAAATTGACACTACGGAAAATCCGGCCGACATGACGACAAAGTCATTACCTACTACCAAGTTTGAGTTATGTGTTGACTTGGTAGGTTTAGCTTCTTGCTTGAGATAATGCCCTCTTGGGCATTTTGAGGTGTGTATGTTTTTTGAATATGAAGTGGATTGATGAATGTTGTGACTTGGGTGAACTCAAGTCAAGGTGGAGATTGTTATGAATGGTAGTATACTAATGTGATTATAAATGATAGTATACTAATGTGTGACTTGAGTGCACATTAAAGGGTTGAATTCATGTGTGTGACTCTTGAGTTGTGGAATCCAAAAGGGTGTAATAAGGTGAAGAGTATTCATGGGAATTATTGGTGTTAATGAAGATTAAGGTGAAGAGTCTCATGTGTGTGACTCTTGAGATAATGCCTTTTCAAGTTCTTAGAGTTATTTCATAGTATTCATTAACCTAAATTAACTATGTATTTATGTGAGCCATTCATCTTCAAGTACCTAGCACTATAAATAGGGCTCTCATACCCACACTTCAAGTATGTAAAAACACATCAAACACAACCCTTAAGCCAAACACATAGCCTATTGTTGTTATCTCTATCTCAATTGTAATTCTTCATATTGAAGTGTTGTTTGTATTCATTTGATATAATATAAACATAACTACACACCACGGAGGACGTAGCCATCATTGGGTGAACCTCCTTAAATTTTTGTGTCCTTGTTTGTTACTTTGTCAAACTTATTTTTGCTCATTGTTGTTTGTTCTTAACATCGTAAGTATTTGGCGATCGTTTTCAACCCAAATTCAAAATAAACTAAGATTATAAACTTCACTCCACTACCGTTCCAACGTTATTTAGAGGATCCCATCTAAAATAGGGTTCGGTAAAATTATAAACTTCATTTGACCCAAATACAAGGAGTAAAGAAACATTTATAATATAAATAATGCAATTATTAAAATTTAAACATAACATGGAGTTAAAAAGCTACCCTGTGCTAAGAAGCGTAGGATGAACATTACACTCTTGTGCAAAGACAAAAGGTATGATCGCTTGTGGTAGAGCTGCCTAAGAATCACATAAAAGCATGGTTAATTAATTAATTACATATTATAAATAAGTCTTGTATTAGACCGTCTAATCATAAGATGAGCTCATGTAATTAGTCTATTTTTTTCCTAATTAGTGATCACTTTAAGGTTATAATTGTAATTTTAAGATTTAAGTGATCAATCTAACATTATAAATTAAATCACCACTTTTAAATTATAAGTGATCAAGTTTAGGTTATAATTAGTCACTTTAAGATTGTGAGTGAATACTAAGGCTATAAGTGATCACTTTAAGATTATAAAGTGATCACTTTGAAACCTTAAGTAATCGCGCGCGTAAAGGTTATAGTGGTCACTTTAAGATTATAAGTGATCCCTTTAAGGTTAAGATTAGAAGTGATCCTTTTGATTTTATAGTTGGTCATTTTAAGATTGTAAATCATCAGTTAGGTTATAAGTAATTACTTTTAAGTAGGCCTGTCAAACAGATCATGTTGGGTTGGGTTCGAGTCATATATAAACAGGTCAGAAAACCTTTGACCCAAACTCAACCCATTTAGTTAATTGGGTCGAAAATCACAACCGTGACCCGTCTTGCAACAAATCAGGTTGACCTGATTTCGACCCACTTAACCTGTTTATAATTTTTTTGTTTTCGTTTTAAGGTTTTTAACGTTGATTAAATCTAATTTTTTAGGCTTTAATTTTAACTTTATGTTTTTTGTTGTTTATTTTGTATTTACTATGATAAATAAGAAAATATTAAATAACTAAGTTTAGTTTATACTTATTGATTTAACTCGAAATTAACACATTTAATTAAATGGGTTATACAGGTTCTTTTCAGGTTTAAAATTTTGACCTGAACTTAACCCATTTAATAAACAGATCAGATCGGATCGACCCATTTAATTATTTGAGTCAAAAGTCTCAACCCAAATCCACTTATTTCGGGTTAGGTTCAAATCGGGTCAATTTTTATGAGCCCTACTTTTAAGATTATAAAGTAATCAATTTAGAAGTGCTACTATTTACTTTACTGCTTAATTATTTTCTAAATCCTAATTTTTTTTTTTTTTTAAATTTTTTTTTATACAGTGGTGGACCTATGCAGGATTTGGGGTGCTCACACTTTACCATAACTGAAAATCATACTCCCATATGTTAATCCTAAGTGTCTCAATTATTTTTTTTTAATTTGTACGTTGAGTTATTTCAAATAACTTAATTTCCTGTGCAACTGTGTGTAATAATCATTATTATTAGCTTCTTATAAATAAATTAAATTGCTATTATATTTCAAAATATATCTATAACAGTAGGAGCATTATTTTTTGTTTATCATGAGGAATATCTTGCTTACAAAATATTTGCCAATGTGTTAAATTGATTGATATTAAAGACTTTAGCATATATAGTATAGATTGTGCTTGATAAAAGTATATATAAAAAAAATATTTCAATAAAATTTAAATTGAAACGAATTAATTAAACAAATAAAATATAAAATAAGATTGTTTGATAAACAATATAAAAAGAATAATAGCCCTTTCATTTTTTTGGTTTTGGTCTAATTATTATTGTTAATTTCAATGATGGGCATAATTAAAATTTTAGGTCCATCTGCCATTGTTTAATATTTATGTTTCTCAGAAAGCAAAATAATATGAGCTATTCTTCTGAGAGATCGTCTTTCAGTGAAACGATTTCAAATAAGATTTCTATATTTAACATGTATGAAATGGGCCTATTTAACCCATGTAATTAAGAGGCGTGTCTCTGTATAAGACTGTATCGTAAAATTTGTAAAATAATATTTACCTGAATAATTGTGATTTGTAAGACAATTCCTTTGAGCCCAACAGCATATGAAGCAGCTGCCATGGTAGCTGGTCCTACAATGATTCTCATCACAGCAGCAACCCCCGCTGCTGCAATCCCACCAGCAATTATCTTTGGCTGTGAAGCCATGAATAAACCTTTCAATTTCATTTACAAAAACAAAATATTAATATTATGTTTATTAATTATTATTACATGATCATATTTTAAAAAAATTTGGGTCATTTCTTAGGGTTTGTGCATTTTATATTTCAAATTTTAAACAAGAGCGAAGCAAAAACATGCAACGAGGTGTTTGACAATTAGATTTTAAATGAGTAAGCGATATTTACATATCGGTATGTAAAAAGGAGAACATACTTAAAGACAGTAGACATCGGTATAGTAAATGTATTAAGGATAAGAATAATAATATTCTGGTACAGAAAATGGAGGTTCTAGGCATGTTCAACATATTCGATCGCATAGGGCCCCGAAAATTTGGGGGCCTCAATAATAAACTATGTAGTCTATATTTAGTGTTTAAAGATACAAAATTATTATAATAATATTATAATTTTTAAAAATTGTACAACGCCTTTAAAAAATTTATCAATTTTTGCTCCACCTCTAAGCACAGGAGGGAATATCAATGAGCGATAGAAAAAGTGTTTTAATGAGTTATTTAATGGAAAAAAAGAAATAAATAATCTATGCGAACAATATATAAATTAGAGGTTGAAGAGGCTTCCAAGAAAATGAATCCGAAGAAACTATTGGAGTTATGTAACAAATAAGCCAAAAGCATAAAAGTCAACGAACTTTTTAGCTTAAACTTTTAGTTAAGTTGATTTTTTAACATGGCATTAGAAGTCAGCATGACAAAATGTCACAGGTTCGAATCTAAACTACCCCTCATTTAAAGTGGACTATTCAATGCCAAGTACAAGGAGAGTCTATGCTGTATATCCACCCTTCTAGATTTTATCTCAAAGGGCTCTCGTACGAGGGGTATGTTAAAATATATATATATATATATATATATATATATATATATATATATATATATATATATATATATATATATATATATATATATATATATATATATATATATATATATATATATATATATATATATACTTGTAACTATTAATTTAAATTTTTTGTTGAGTTAGTTCCTTAACACGAATAACCGAACAAAAAGGGAATTAACAAAAAAAAACAATAGCGATTTTGTGTCTTATTAAAAATGCCAAATAAAAAGGGTAAGTTTGGTTACCTAGACTAAACATTGCCATCCCAAGTCCTGTAGAAGCCAAAATTTTAATTGAGTTGAACACAATTATAGGCATTTTAATATGCCACCTACAAAATAAAGGAAGAATTAAATGACTTGTTATAGGGAAAATTATTAAAATAAAATAATTTTTGTCGATTCATTGAAAAATTCAACTGAAAATAAATGTAACTATTGTCTTGTTTTAATAAACTCCCACATTCGGTATAATGCTGAAAATAAACTTAATTATTGTTTATTTCTTATTCTTGATTTAAAAAGTTACTTTGAAGATAGTTATGAACATGAGCATGGTCGTCTTACTTGAAGGCTCGTCAATGTGGGCTGATTTGGGTTTACTTTGAGCACTTGTTTCGGGTTCGATTTCATCAACGACAAGCGTTGATATATGTTCTGATCAGGGGCGAAGCCAAAAAAATAATAATTAATAATTAATAATTAATTATTAAATGATAAGGAGATTGTAAACATGTAAAAAAATTTGATATAAAATGTTGCTATTATAATACTTAATCTGCTTTTTGATAGTTGCTACACTTATATTTTTCACGCTATTCAATACACGATTTTAATATTTGATATCTTTAATTTCATATCATAAAAAATTCTAAAAAGTTAATATTATGAAAATATGCATTAAGACGAATCAAACAAAATCTCATTTGACTATATTTTACATTATATATGTAGAAATATATACCAAATAAGATCAATTGATGAACAATAGTCGCTACAGAAACTGTAGCAACTATTAAAATTCAGAGGGAGTAAGACTTAAACTTATAGTCCTATCAACGCTTAATTTCTTTACCATTGAACAATGACTCGCTTAATTGTCAATATCAAATGGTGAGGATAATGGTGAATTTGAGTTGTTTCTTGCTCGGAAAGTAAATAGTAGTATTACTTTTTCTGAATAAGGTTCTAAAATTGATTTTCATGTAATTATATCTTTTCTTTTCTTATCCTACCCTATAATTAAAAAATCTAATTAGTTCTAAACGCGTTTTACCCAGAATTATCACCTTTCATTATAAATTATGTAGTAGTAAAAAAACATTAAACAATTTGCGTATCTACCCTATATCTTCCTCAAAACATTAAATTGTAAATAAAAAGTAACAATAAAATTATTGACATAAAATATAAAAAAATTATCATAAATAATTTCATCTAGCTCATGTGCTCTGAATAATTTCTAATATTAATTATTTCAAAATAGTCTAACCAATACTTCCTGTCATATTTTAACCTGCTACTGTACCTACCATTAAAGAAAGAATTATTTAGAAATAATCAATAGTAGAATTACAACGATAGACAATATGTGAGATTATTCAGAAAAATTTTACTTGAAAATATAACAAATTAAACAACTATCATCTTAAATTTTTAATATACGATAAAAAGCAAATTTAACACAAGATCACATATCAAATCAAATCTAACAAGTAACAATTTTCACGTAAATTAAAAAAATTAAAAGATTAAAATAGAAACAAACCATTAGGGTTATAATTAACACCCGACTGATGATCATCGTTATCTTCATCTTCATTTTCATCTTCGTTTTTTTGTGGGCCCAAATTTCTACAAACTTCACCAATTTGTTTCTCCTCATCACCAACACATTTAGATTTAGAATTTAAAAAACTAGTTTTTCTAAATTCAAATAAAAACAATAAAGAAGGATACCAAACAATAAATTGTACAACCTAAGTTGTACCATCATACTCTCCGAAGGAATTTCTCCATACATTCCTCCTAACATAGAAATCCCCATAATAAGATCATTTGTTAACGTAGACATTGAAAATAATGTTATACACCATTCAAGACTTGATTTTGAACTGATTTTTAACCATAAAAATAAAAATAAAATTATATATTATAGCTTTTTGTATTGCATCAGCTGCAATTAAGTTGTAATTCATTGTGTATGGATTGTTTTCTGCTATAAAATTTGCTGAAAAAAAAGGAACGGCAAATAATACGACGAATTTGTTGATTTTTAAACAATCATTCGCTGTGAATATTTTCCACCATTTTACTTTACTGTATGCTAAGATCATAACTACGTAAAGTGGTACTATTTTTGATAGTATGTCGTATAAATGTTGTGAAGATATCATTTTTGTTTTGATGGTATGAACGGCATGTATTAGGTTTGACGATAATAATGATTTTGATGGTTTGGAATTATTTGTTGGAAAATTGAAGATTAATAGATTTGGTTAAAAAAAATGTTTTTTCTTTAGGGTTTATGCAAGGAAGTATGAGTGGGATGTATATTGGATTTGATGATGATATTGATTTTAATGATTTGGAATTATTTGTTGAGAAATTAGAGATTAATTAGGTTTTGTTAAAGAAAAATGTTTTTTTTTTCTTTAGGGTTTATGCATGGAAGGGGAAATAACATTCGAATTGATTTTAATTTGATTGATGCTAAATGTAAGGTACTTTTTGGCTAACAAGAGTAGTAATAGACTAATAGGTGATTAGGCATCATTAAATTCGGATCATAGAAATATTATTCTTTTATTTTTATTTTATTTTTTTTTATTTTATTTATTATTTTTTTTGTTTTGTGTTTTTTTTTTATTAGTCATCGTTTAAGTTTACTTTATATATTGCGGCTAATGTGTAAGAAAAAATATAGTCAAGTGAGATCTTGTTTGAATCGTCTAATCGCATACTTTTATAATATTAACTTTTATAATTTTTTAGTTGTGCATAGTTCAATATATAAATGGTCAAAATAATTCATTGAATTGCATAAAAAACCAAATGTAGCAAGTATAATGGAACAGGGAAGTATCACCTACTGCTTAAATTGTAAAGTCGCTTGGGGCCTCTTAGAGCACATTCCACCTACCTTTTCTTTAGAGGGGTATGAGTAGGGATAGTCATGGGTTCAGGACTCTGTTGGATCCGCCCTAAACTCACACCTTTTTTAAGCGTTTGTATCTTATTTTTTGAGACCCATCGGACTCGGGTCGGATTTGGATCCAAAAAATATTTGACAGGTTTGAATCCGGGTCTACACCTAGGACCCAGTCCCAGACCCAACCTCTAGACCCGGACCCTAGACCCGCCCTTCAAACCCAGATCCTATACAATTAAATATTCTAATTTCAAATATTAATTATTTAAATTTAAATATTATGAGTTTGTGACCCATAAGCATAACCCAATAATTCACTAACTTCATATATATATATATATATATATATATATATATATATATATATATATATATATATATATATATATATATATATATATATATATATATATATATATATATATATATAGTGCATAACCCTAACTCATATGAGTATTTATCGTTTGTTGCCTTCCCCTCTCAAACCTTTTCTATAGACAGAATTTACCGGATATGATGAAGATATGACTTTTAATTAGTAATATAACAAGTTAATAATTAATGGTTTGTCTCATCCATTTTGAATGTGAATAAGTTCTCACTTGGTAATTCAAAATGATACAAAATAGGTGTCTTATTTTTTTGTTTTAGTTTGTCCCAATAAATTTATTTATTTTCTATATTTAGATATGATTCCACTATTTTTGCTCTTTATATTCTCTTATTTCTAAATATCAAACTGCTTCAACCATTATACTCAATTTATAAGTTTTCGTGCAAAAAACAGATAAAGCTAAATAGTTTGGACAGAAAAGATACATTTACATTCAAGCCCTATTAGAACCTTCTGTTTTTCATTGATGTTTATAATTAAAAATGTTACTATTAAATATTAATTGAACAAAATATGATATTGGATAGTAAAGTACAAAAGGTACATTCGAGTGTTCAAATAGGTCAGATCTCGAGTATGATATTCTGGATGTTAATTTCGGTTCTGTGTAGAGTTTCTTGACAATCGTATCTAATTTTCATATGCGAATTATTTCGAATTGAGTCAAGTCATACTCAAATTCAATTAATCAGATCAATTTCGGACAACTATGCTATTCTTGCATAACGTCTAAATAATAAAAAGTAGAAAAAAAATAATTTCAAGCACCAAATTTATATGATGATGTCTTCAAGAACAATATAAATATATTTACTTAGTACAACATTTTTACTAAAGCCTTCAAAAATTATGCAGTGTTTGGCCATCAACCGATAGTTGGTAGTTAATAGCTGACTGAAGTAACTGATTTGACCAACTAATATAATCAACCATCTATTTGTCTCAAAATAAGCTAAAATTGTTCAATAAATCATTTTGCCAAATACCCCATAACTAGTTCGGAAAATAAAGACTACATTTTGAAGACTCATCAAATAGGCACACTACTCCAAGAAACTCCATGGATCTTCTATTGCACTCCTTTGTGTGGCAAATGAGACCACCATTGAGGAAAATCAAATAACTAACAACAATCCATACATTGTATACAAGATATGCAAAGGACTAACTGATTGGATTTCATGTCGTAGTCACCATTCATCCTATTTCATCCCGAATTTTCATTTCACCCTTTGAATCTAAATTCAAATTCTCAACATTGTGATATAGGTGTGAAAACTTCACTTCATTTTGTGCGAAATCATAGAAATGTTGCACAAAATAGTGCAGATGAGACATTTGAACGCGTACCAGTATTTGATCCGAGTCTGATCAACATATTTCAATCATAAAGAATTGTGAACAGGTGGCACATCCAAAGGGCGGTCATGCTTAGCTTCGTCTTCTAGGCGAGGTCTTTTCAAGCATGGTTGAGACTCAGAGTCCTCACTTGTATGCTTCGATGGCAATGGAGATGAAGGATTAGATTTGGATTCGGTAAGCTTATTAGGCAGTGATTCAGGACACCGTTCCACCTCTGGCTCTTCACACGTAACTGACGACAATGACTGTGATGAGACAACGGCAATTTGAGCCTTTTGCTGTTCTTCTAAGATCTTCTGCAAGTAGCGAGCATGCTCTTCGATGCGTACCTGAAGTGCTCGTTGCACCTGTATCCAAAACGAACTCAGAATCGAGCACCTAGCTATATGGCACCTGGGGTTCCACAACAATAGAACTAGGGGCTGCACAAGATACATCGAAGTTGGCCTTGTATGGTAAATGACTCTTAGCCGGTTTTCTTTTGACTTGGCTTTTTCATGTAGTCGATTGGTAAAATATTTTTTGGAAAATGACTTGAGACGTCAGGTGTGTTTGGTAAATGACTTTCTCATTAACTTTTTAGTTGATTTTTGGCTTTTTGGCTGGTCAAACAGCAAAAAAAAAGTGTTGGTAAGACTTCTAAGTCAACTGAAAAGTTGGCTTTTAAGCAAAAAGCCAAAATGCTACTAGGAGTAACTATTTGCGACTTTTTGACCTACTTTTTTTCTCTAATAAATAGGTAACAACTAACGATTACTTTTTAGCAATCATCTCCACGATAGCTCATTGATAAGGCTTATCAGCTAACTTAGCTAACTTAGCAGTCAATACATTGACATTGAGCTGGTCAAACCAACCAATAACTACAACCAACCATTCCAGCCCACATCAATTTGCCAAACAGACCGTTTATCACTTAAAAAATTTGATCATTTTGCATAGTGTATAGTTAATAGCCAACATTAGGAAGTCCAAAAATGTCATAGAAATGAGACTAACCTCAAGCTGTTCATGCAGCTGTTTCTGCACTTCCATTTGTATCCGTAGAGCCTCAGTTATACTCCTATATGGTCGTAAACGAAGAAAATCGTTCAATTTAACAAGAAAAGAGAAAAGCTACAAACAGCCACACAAGTCGGGACACACACCCTTTCTTTAATGCATCAGATTCTTTGGTGCTTAAATGTGTTCTCTTCTCATTCAAATTAGAAGGTTTCTTCTCTGCAGAAACCGTAAAAAATTCATAAGAAAAAAGAAACAAATTTCGGCCAGAAGGCAGAATTCATCAAATCTACAAGATACTTAAATTCTACATAGCTTTCAATCGATGAATCAAGGTTTGCGGAAGAAAGTGGGAGATACAACAAATCATCTGATAAGTTTCTAAAGGGGCGGAGCAAAAAGCATAGGGGTCCTATTTACTTTTTGATGTTTAGAAATTTTAGGCCCTTCACCAACGATTATTGATGGTGAAATATGGACCAAAATTTTTGAAAAGAATCAACATTGGTAGGTTTTGAACCCCTAACCAATAATATCACAGGAAGATACGTCACCAACTGGGCTACGTTTAACTGATGAAACTATAAGAAGGTTGCTAATCTATGAGACCCTTGCTTTCAGGGGGGCCTTAGGCGGTCCGGCGCCTTGAATGGGCCTGGAACTGCCCTTGAGTTCCTACTTCCTAGACATGATACACAACAACAATGTCTGAGCCTTAATCCCAATTATTAGGGTCGGCTACATGAACCAATATATTAGTTTCAAGAGTTGTTCACGTAAATTCTTCTCCATTCGCTTTGATTTTCTACCGTCTCAACTATAAGATTAAACATGACCATAGATTAATTACTAAGTATGTCACATTTGTTTGCCCAGTAAGTTGTTTTAAGAACTTGCCTAATAATCTTTTCTACTTCACAAGAGACAAGGCAATGGTGATCAAAACTAATAGATTATTCACAAGAGACAAGACAATGGTTATCAAATTTTAAATCCTTAACAGTCAATTGGACATCTAATGGTCCTGAAATTTTGATTGCGATAATATCCATCATGAATACTAAATCTTGTCTCACCTTCTTTTTTCTCTGGTATAAACTTTGCGAGTCGGTATTTCTGCATAAGAGAAGAACAAATTGAGTAGACAAGGAACAGAAACAACATAAATGTAAAGATTTTACCAAACTTCTCAACTTACTTGTAAGTGGCTTTTCACATGATAGATGGTGATCCCTTCAACATTCATAAGCTTTAATACTCCTTTAGGAGTTGCCTCTACAAGTAAATTCAAATTGCAATAAGCAAGCCACACAAACGACGACAACAACAACAACAACAATAATGGTATAGCCTAAACAGGGTCGTTCCTGACCATAAGCAAGGTAGGCATTAGGGCCCTAATATCTAAAAATTTAGTTAATGAAGTAGACACTTAAAATTTTGCAGTTTATGAGTATATAGGGTTTGTCTTTGTTATTTTCCTAACACCCGTGTTCAGAAACGACCCTTTATACAGAGGGCCCATTACTTTCAGTTTGTCTAGGACCCATAAATGCCAGAAACGATAGTGAGCCTAAAGCAAGCCACACAAAGATCCACAAAAATCTATCTGTTAGATCCCCCCTCCATTAAAAAGTTAATCTCAGTTTAATTTTAAAAAACAAATTGATTTACGAGAAAAATAAAAGGAAGATGTATAGTCCGACTATATGGAATATACGAAATACGAACTGAAGCAATAATTTATAATAGCACACTATACATTACATTGAGGGTCAATCGGAAACAACCACTTTATTATCATATATCACTAACAGGGTACATCCGACCCCCAAAATCCCGCCTAGGTGGGAGTCACTTGATGACGTTGGGTAATGGAATACAATATGCTACATGAAACCAAGAAGGATACAATGGAAACATACTTTCAGGACCATCAAGGGTGTTGACAGCTTCTACAAAACGTTCATGGAGCTCGGGTGTCCATCTCATCCTTGTCTTATGACAAACCCCAGCCGCGGGTGCTTTGTGACTAGAAATGGCATTTATTGATGGGGGAACTGGCAGAGCATTATTCGGAACTGTTGAAACGATTACAGGCTTTGATGCCATTGGAGCAGCATCATATAGTTCCTAATATGTATATAGACCAGTCAGAAACGCAAAATTGCCAGAAAATTAACATTTACCAATTGCTTTATCAATTCATGTGGAAGAAACTACACTTAGACTCTTCCTAGGTATGCCATAACTAAATGCATAGCTGGTAAAACCTTAACATAAAATGGAAGTATTTTACCCTAATACTTCCTCTGTTCTGAAATAGTCGTACCCGATTGTGACATGTGTGGGAAAATATCAGTATCACTATTCAGTAGCAAGTATAACGGAACAGAGGTAGTATTATCTAATTTTCTATGAACTTGACTATTGGGATTTCTCCGTTGGTAGAACGAATATGGTTAATATTAAGCCACTTACATCAATTCCAGGATTCTCTCCATTGTCAGTTATAGCTAAGTGTAGTTCATCAGACAATAACTGTAGCTCCAACTGCTCCGAAAGTGCTAAAGAGTCGCTTCCGCAGGTAACATCATCAAACTCACCATCAGATATGCTTCCAGGGTAATTTAGAAAATCTTTAAATGAATCCTCTGAATGCTTTTGCTTACACAGACTGTCTACATCTTCGTTAAGAAACAACTGGGTCTTGGTGGATCGAGGCGTATAAGGGCTTGGAAGAAATGGAAGGTTCCCGAGCTGCCTTCGGGCTTCTGAACTCGTAGAAGAGGATAAATACAGGTTTGTGCAGAACATAGAAGAACGAGAATGTGCACTCTTAAGATGGGCTTCAGAACTAGACAATAGAAATTCGCCAGATCCAGACGAGGATTTCAGTTTTTCGGATTGCTTCAAAAAGGGGTATGAAGATTCACTAGATAATGAACCATCAAAAGGAGGAAGAGCGTTACTATATTCTGTCATTCCTTTGCTAGAGTCAATTGCTGGTAACGATGTTTTGCTAGAGTGATTCATAGTGCGACTTTTTACACAAAAATATTCTTCAAGCACCACATAAAGGGGCTTGGTAGACAGAAGGGAGGAGTGAGCAGTGTTGATCGATGCAAACACAGTTAGCTACATCTGATAGTCACGCGGACGAAAACATGAAAATAAAGAACTCCGACAAAGAATCGATAACATGGTGTGCAAGTAATTCTCGAACCAATAAGATACCCTTTGATTTCCTAATATGAGAACTTGAGCAACATCATGGGAATTTCCCAATTATCCGATGTGTTCCATAATGCTTCTAAATCAACATTCTTTTAAAAGCTTTCTTTGACTATACACACTCAAAGCCATCTACAAAGTAGGAAAACACATACAATGATATCATAAGATCACTCTTAGCTTGAACTCAAGCAACCTCGTAGTATGTGACTCTCTTCCTAAAGCGTTGGAACAGGTATACCATCCATCCTGCAAAAAAGCAATGAATAATGGAGATTAATGTGATCATAGCTACTAGTATCACACATTGGAAAAAAAATAAGGTGGTTAGCAATCTAGATACTACTTTGTCCCATTGATTTTTCTATAATTCTCATTTTAGTTCGTCCCACTTAATTTGCTACATTTTCTTTTATGAAAATGACCCTTATCACTTTCTTTATTTCTCAACTACAAATTTCTTTTCTCTTTTAGTATCATCCACACAAATCAAATTTTTGCCTTATTTTCCTCCCAACCAAACTGCTTAATATTTGTGTCAATCCTCTAAAAAACAAACTTAGGGGGACAGTGGAATATATTGTTAATTTGTTTTCTTATTGTTGATTGCAAGATGATCTGATTAGTTTAGAACATCTAGTTTACCATAGGATCGATGATTAGAGCCCTCAATTGAATTGGGAAAAATAAGATCAAAAACCCTAATTGAAGAACTAACAATAATGCAAAATTAATCAATTATAAAGCAACACAAAGAACTTGACGTGGTTCACCCAACGTGTTTTATGACCACACCAAGCCTGAATGTTTTATTGTTTAATATCAAGCTTTCTTTTAGCTTTCAAGATGGTCTACAATGGTGGCTTGTGCTTTCGGAGGATAAGAATGGGATAAAGGATAGGATTACAATTAGAGGGTAGAAGAGAGATTAGAAAGTATTAAATACTCTAATCTAGTGTGTAATTAAGGTATATATAACACATAGCTTAATATATTTACAATAAACTATCAAGCAAAACAGAACATGAAAAAACTCCTCTAGAGAGAAAAGTCGAGTGGGCTTAAATGCTAACTCAACCCTTTCGGTTCATCAAGTAAAGCCAAGTCGGCTTTTTGGACCCTTGAAAATCTATCCAATATCCAACTTTCAAAACCAACTTCTCTTCTAGGCTTTTATATTGGTCCCACCAATATACCCAACATTTTCTCAATGTATCAACATGCCCAAACAAGAGCTAAAGTGGACTACACTCACCCAAAACTTCAACAATTATATATTATGAGTGCAACAAAAGAAAGTAGACAAGTAACTAAGTAAAAGCCACAACAAGAAAGAGAAGTACTAACTTGGAACCCTATCCTCTAAATTCTAAAATAAAGGAAAAATCTGATAAATGTTCCTTTGTCAATTATAACAAATGATAATGCACAAACCTCTCAAAAGCACAAATTGTTATGAGAAACGCATTAGATATATGGGCTAAATAGCCCAATTAATACAAATTAAAGAGAAGATAAGAATGTGGGCTTCTTGTTTTGAGGTGAACAAGAGTAGGTGAACAACAAAGATGGGCTCTAGCCTCTAGAAGGCTAAAAGTACACGACTTTTGTCTAGTAAATCTCACTACTATACAGGAAGAGAACTTTGTACAAGTGCCCTTTTGCCAAACAAAAAGCAATTGACAAGTCCTATATTCCAAAG
This sequence comes from Amaranthus tricolor, assembly GCF_026212465.1. NCBI lineage: Eukaryota > Viridiplantae > Streptophyta > Magnoliopsida > Caryophyllales > Amaranthaceae > Amaranthus > Amaranthus tricolor. The sequence continues at coordinate 21,748,611 of NC_080057.1, read as the reverse complement.
TTCAAACACATATATACAACATAGGTCATTGATTCTCCAACCACATTATCTCTTGTTGAAGGAATCACAGAATAATTTCAAAATAAATTTGTATAAATCAGTACTATAGAAAATACAGTAGATAAGAAAGCAGAATCAATTACAAGCTCAAATAATCAAAAGTAAAAAGACTTGTAAAACTAAAAAATCATTATGGGTCATCCTTAAACAACTCATTCAAATTCTCAATTCCCTTGACCCCTTGATTTCATCACTCTTTGCAATTACTACTTGGGTAAGTCAGAGTTTGACAACCATCATAGGCTCGTGTGGACAAACCCATAACCATTACAAAATCACCGATGTGAGATCACATGTGGGCATTTCGAGTTTATAGCAAAAACAACATGTAAAGGCAAAAACTTTCAAGACAAAAAACACCCAAAAAATAGCAAGGGAAAAACCCCAGAAAAGATAAAAAAATTTCAGAATGGGGGTAATAGAGAAATTTAAACATACCTGAAAATACAAAGTAAAAAACACACTGAATCAGCAGATATAATGGTTAGTCTGAGTTTCCCCAAGTAGTAACAGATCAGAAAAATGGAGTATTACAGGCTGAGATTTCAGAAGAGAGAGTTGAGGGCCAGGGGAGAGAAATCTCATACACACAATCATACACAAAAGCACTAATATGGTAGAAAATTACTCCTATTTGGAAGAGGGTGAATGGAACAAATGTAGAGTCACAATCATCATGATTGTCATATTACTTTGGATTATCAATTTGTTAATGTGGGGAGAATACACTGTTTATAGTGAATTATTCAACTAAACATTTTATAAACTTTGTTTCATTCTTTTACTACCCCAATCCCCATCTTTCTTGGACTCTTAACACTTTTGAAGTTACCCATTTTCCCAATTGTTAGATTGAAGGTGCAAGTTGAGTGTTTGCAAGTTGCAATTAGGTAATTAATGATTTTGCTGATTTGGGGATGTTCTCCAATTTTAGATGTGGAAATTGTTTTTAAAATGAGTGTGGGTGAGTGGATCTTGGTAATTGGTTATTAGTTGTTGGTTTTTAGTTGACTTGTTTAATCAGTTGAAAATATTAGTTGTTTTTGTTGGTTTTCAAGCTAGTTGAAAAAGTTAATTGTTTATGAAGATGTTTGGTAAACTTAGGTATTGATTGTTTATTATAGACTAATAGAATCAACAAACCAAAAGCCAACATAAAGACTAACTGAAGTAATTTTTAATTTTTGCTTAGAAGTCAACTTTTCTAATGGTTTTAAAGTTATTTACCAAACACTTTTTTTTGCTGTTTAATCAACCAACATATCAAAAACCAAAACTCAATCAAAAAATCATTATGAGGATGAGGATCATAATATAAAAACATCATTTAGAAATGTACGGAGTACCTATCATACCACTCTAATTATTCTCACTTGCAAACTTTGGCTAGAAAACATGTTTTCCTACTAGGATGCCAAAGAGTTCAATTCCAAATTAGGTTTCACCCGTGAACTTACATTTTCATTTCATCTACATATTTTTTTACTTTTTCATAAAATTTTTTTTACCATTTTACTTACTTTTCTGATTTTCACCCTATTTGTACCTAAGACTATTTCTTAGAAATAGAAAAAATAATAGCTTTGACATGCCTATCAAGCTGTCATAATTTTTGTCAAAACTGGTTAAATTGAACTAAAAAGATAAATCAGATAAAATCACATTTTATTAAAGTGTGACCAATAAATTGAAACAAAATTATTACTCTTAAAAAACAATTAGGTCTGAATTTTTGTTGACCATGTACTTTTTAAAATTTAATTTAAAACTAAAATTATAGAAGTACTAATTTAATAGATTAGCCTTGGGGTGAAGTCATCATGGGATAGTAGATGTTACTGGTTAGATGGCCTTTGGAGACACTGATATGTTACTTTTTATTTTGCTGACCTCATCATCCTTTTGTTTCTCAATTTGTACTTGTTCCACACTTCCACTATCAATGATCATATGAGTAATGGTGGGTGTTATTACTCATTTTGCATTTTTTATTTTTCACTATTAAAGAATTGTGTATAATGAATTAAAATTATGAATTATTTAGATAGGGTCAATAAAGCTAAGAGGATTATATACCTCGGGTTTATTCAAAAAACTAAAAAGGTAACGCTGTAATAATTTTTAGTTAGAGGTTCATATGTTTAGTATATAGGGACTTGTGCTATCAGATATATAATATTAAAAAATATAAAAATTTGTTAAAATATTTAGAATGAAAATAAAGCAAATTATTTGTGGTTGGTGCTCAATGCTCATGTTTTGCTCTAGTGTATGGGTCCCCCACCCTTCAATTGACATTCACAATCACTTGCCAAGTTTATGTTTTGGCCTACAAGGAAAGATTCAAAGAAAACAATGTTTTCCTATATTGGTGTATATGACTATGACTTAAATGCTCCTATAATAGATGATTAATTACCTTTTGTTTAGATGTATTATTTAAAAACAAATGTATTTTCAAATATATTTTATATATGTTTGTAATACCCCAGAATAGGTCGAACTTTTGAAAACACTTTTAATGAAAAACATGAACCAAAACCTACTCATGGGAGTGTTACCGCCACATCTATCTCTAATAAAATAAATGTAAGGCTTAACGACTAAGAAATAACTTAATAACTTTAAATCCAACAAAGGGTCTTACAACATAAGAGAACACTGAAACGCAATCTATGTCCATATAAAATTTAAACAACTTAAGGTAAAATTTAAACTGAAATACGACTCTAACAAAAGCTATGTTTCTAAGTGATCCTCACTCCACGATTCCCACGCAATCAATAACCTGCAACATAAGAATACAAGAAAAACAAGAGAAAAACTCCCAAAATCAGGAAATTGAGTAATTCCAACTCCATCCCGTAAAACGATTAAGTTTGAAAATGATTTAAGAAAATAAAATATAATCAAATTGAAAATAATTTTAGAAAATAATATATAGCTGAGTTTAAAAGAAAAACAATTTCAGAAAACAATATGTATAATATAACATAAACCAATTTATTAATTTGATAATTAATAATGACAAACACATAATCAATTTTTAATTTGAGGGAACGAGAACGCCAGTAGGCCGAGGCTGTACCCCTATACCTACTTCATCAAGAGGTCGTCACCCCAAATAATTCAAGGCCAGCAGAGTATTCTCAGGGAACCCTAGTGTGCACACCCCTTTTACTTGGATCACAACAAATAGAAGGAAGACCAAACATCGTATCGAGTATCAGAAATAATAATACCTGTCGGCAGCTATACTAACCAAACAGGACAACATGTTCATCACCCTTATACTTAGATCACAATTCACAACAAATATAAGAGCTTCATTTCCCTCATGTTACACTTTACGTGATTTAATATATTTTAATAATTAGTCGCGAGCACACAAACATATAATCAAACACACATTATACATTTTATTTTTTGATCATAGGTTTTCTCAAGAAAAATATATCTCAAGAATATTCAATTGCAATATTAATATCATAATATTTTTCTATATAATTTGAGAATATATAAAACATAATATCATACAAAATAATGTCATATCAAATCATGCACCCATTTAAACACATTAATTATCACTTAGCATATAATTCTCCCATTAACAAGCTTGTCACGCGATCCTAGACAACGTACACTTATAATAATCTCTGTCTACGAATCCGCTGTCTTTAATATCGAAATCTTGCGTTTTCGTGACTGAATTTTAAGCAATTGGAAGATGGAGGAAGTATTTTGTAGGAGAAAAAAAGAAAATGTGAGTAATAATGTGAATGAATTAAGGGTAATTGGTTTAATTTATAATAGGTAAGTGAGGTTAGTTATAAGATTTAGAGGGAGAAGTGGGAAGTTATTTGTTAATGGGGAGTTTTTTTTCTTTTATTATTATTTTTAAAATTTTTGAAATTTATTTATTTATTTATTATCATTTATTATTATTATTATTATTATTATTATTATTATTTAAAAAAAAAACGGATGTTACAATGTTAATTTATAATTATAGTTATTGTGATCAATTTGGTATTTCGTTCGAAAACAAGATTTGGATGGAAAAAGATAATAGATAATCCGAAAAAGATAACAGATAATTCATACTTATACCTCCTTTAAAGAGAGGACAAAAAAATATAGTCATTTTGATTCTAAATAGTGAGAGTCTTACACATGTTCAATCTTAATTTAGTTGGTGTGCATAAGAGCAATTACAATAGTGGTAAAAAAAAACACCATATTTCAGTTTTTATGATTTTTCTTTATCTCACCTTTATTTTATGTAGTAGTATTATAATTTTTTGAAATATTATGATGAGTTCCTATTTATAAAGCAAAATAAATTATGGATGTGGGTGTAATTTATTTTTATAATGGGGTATTATTTGTTTAACTCACTATTAAGACTAACAATTTTTTTAAACGGAACTCATTCTCATAGTCACTCATTGTTTGATAAAAATAACATCCATTTTTTTTAGGGCAAATTTTGTATGAGCTTTTCTCACGGTGAGATAGAGTTCAAATAAAGTGTTTTGATATCTACAATTCTAATATGAATATCTAAAAATATTTTTCAACAAAGGGTCCGTTTGGATTAAGTGTAAATATCTAATAGGGTAAATAAAAGTCAAAGTTGGAAAACAAAGTTAATTAATAATTACGAATTGGTGAGAAAGTAATGAAAAATTGATAAAATACAATTAGTTTTCTCTCATCTTGAAGTATAAATTTACTCTAGGGAATGGTGGGGAAAATCTTTTCCTACCAAACGAAGGAAATCACCTTCTTTTTTTATTCATCTTTTTTAGTTTATTACATTTTACATCTTTTACAATTATTTTAATTACCTTTTTCCTTTTGTTTGACTTTTTAACCCCTTTAAATATTTACACTCAATTCAAGTGAGCCATAAAAATAAGTATTTTAGAGTTGTTTACAATGATACCGTCTTAAATATGTGTTTTTGAAAAAAACATTACGCTTGGTGGTTGAAAAAACCACTGTTAGCATACCTTTAACTAAAAATTATAATAAAATAATATTAATAAAATTTATATTAAGAATCAAACAAAATACATTGTATTATGCCTTAATCATAAACTAATAATAAAATAAAAATAAAAATTGATCGATAAATAATATCAAAAGATAAAAATTATAAATACGAACAAAAATGTTAAAGTAACAAATGTCATATTTGAAGAAACTTGACAAATAAAATGTGTTTTAGCGGATGAGTATTGATTGTATCATGTATTTCTATTTAGAATTTTTTTTCGTTGAAAAATGAAACTAAACTAAATAATGTATTCATATAATTTATTATAACAATTCTATTTAATATGTAATAGAATGAAAAAATCATGTATTTTATAAATAATTATTTTTTGAATTAAACATTCATGTACACTTTCATATTACTTGCTACTATATTACAAGATAATGCTCTATTCATATATTATTCTTAATTTGTGATTAGTTTTTAAACAATAAGGTAAAGCATAGTCAAGAGAGATTTTATTTAATTCATCTCAATACAAAGATTGTTAATATTAAATTTTTATATCTTTTATCATTCATAATTAAAAATATTAAAAAATATTAACTAAATTATTAATACATTGAATAATTACGTGAAAATTCAAATAATATAAGCATTTTAAAACGGAACAAATATTTAATAAAAAGTTAAGTCATGTAAGAAAACTTTCTTTACTTTGAGTTTTCAATTCTCCACCGCCATGTGCGGTCTCTGAATCCGATGAATTGCACTGTAGCAAATTTGACGCTAAATCCCTTTATTTCTTCATTTTTTAATCTTAAAAAATTCAAAATTAATCGGTCAATGGTACTTTGCACTATCTTCATCTTCAATCCAAAATCAAGGGAGACAGAAAAAAATTCCATCATTGTTGGGATAGAAGAAACAAGAAAAAAATTCAATGTTATTCTAAGTTTATTGAATAAATTTCCTGCATTACCCGCTTTTTAATATCCCTTTTCACCTTTGTTAATCAAGGGAAAGAAATCAGGTTTGTTTTCATTTTTACTGTAGATTATACCCAATTGGGTAAAAGGCTAGTTCCTTATTTGGGTATGTTAATAGTATTGTTATACTAGGATTGATTCTATTTTTGGGTGGTTTTGATTTGATATTATATGATGTTTTTAACTAGTAATTTGTTAGTTTTCTTGAATTTTTGATCCATTGCTTACAAGTGAAAAACCAGGCAATTTGATCTATTGAGATCCCCATTTTCATTTTATGACAATGTTAGTTATCATGTTATTAAGCAATTTAATGGGATTTTCCAAGAACGTGGGAGATTGAAAACCTTAAAAGATCAATACTTGAATGTTATGCAACTACTTTTTGTTTCTGTTGGTAATCTCAGGATTCTGTATTGAACTTTATGCTTGCTCATCTGATGCAATTGACCTGATTTGAATGTCTTGAATTGTTTTCCCTTTTACTAACTTCTATACCAGCTAGAGGTGTTCATTCCGGTCATCGGATTGATTTCGGGTTAGATGTTTTGAGTGGGTTGGAAATTGAGTTTTGTGTCCATATTGTTTTTTTACATAGTGTAAATCATTTTCAAAGTCGGGTCAAATCGGGTTCAGTTCAAATCATTGGATCTGTTTTGAACACCTCTAAATTACTTAGTAACTCTTAACTTGTATGAGCTTTGTAATTTGTAAACTAAATAGTATATGTTGAGAGATTCTAAAGAAGCATTACCCATCTCTAGAATGTACTGTTTCATCTTTTTATGATGATGGGCTTGAGGGTTTGGTATTATTGTATGTTTTCATTTGCAGAGATCTTGCCTTGGCAGGACTTATACTAAATAAGGAAGTATTGTTATATGGTGCTTTTTATACCAATTGAGCAAAAGGATGGGGCACTTTAGAATTAGGGAAGATGAGGAAGACTTCAAGGGAGGTGTGTTAGGTGTCGAGCCTAGAGTGGGTGTTGGTATTTGTTCTTTTGGCAATAACCCCTGAAACATAGGAGAATATGTTCTTTACATAATTATTCATATTTTGGAGTTATTTACATTGTTTTTGGCTAAAATCTTACATCATGAAATATTGTGAGTAAGGAGGATATTAATGTTTTCTAGGTACACCTAGGCGATTGTGTATCTGAAAGCTTTCCAAATAGATAGTTTAATGTTGGTGGAACAAAATTTGATAGTTTCAGATTGTCGATTTTTCACTTGTTTGTTTTAGACTTTTATACTATGTTTGGATAGCAAATTAGGAGAAAAAAAAAAAAGGAAGGGAAGGGAGGAAAGGGAAGGGAAAGGGAAGGAAGGGAAAGGAAGGGGAGGGGAAGAGAAGAGAGGGAAAGACTCCATTATTTGTATAGGAAGGAAGGGAAAGAAAAATAAAGAAATTTCATTTTCCTTTCAAATCTTTCCTCTTATGGTGAGATTTGGATGTTAATAAAGTGATGGGACTTAATCCCTCCAAATCCTCTCCCTCCCTTTTTGCTATCCAAACATTCCATCCTTTCATATCCTTTCCTTTCTTTTCCCTCCATTTTCATCTATCTAAACAAGGCCTTAGTGTATCTATATGTATATTATAAGTGATTTTACATGCATATGGTCTTTGCTGCCTATGAGGCTATGATTTTTTCAGTGTTGCCATGTTGTATGTCATATATATAGTGGATGAAAGTTAGCTGATTTGCCTGATTGTTCTTTTGTTGTTTTTCTTTTGCAGATGGGGGATGATACTCAAGAGTTCACAATTGATGAGGCCCTCATTTCTATGGGATTCGGTAAATTTCAAATTTATCTCCTTGCGTATGCTGGAATGGGATGGATTGCAGAAGCTATGGAGATGATGCTTCTCTCCTTTATTGGACCAGCTGTTCAAGTTGAGTGGGGTCTTTCTTCAAATAAAGAAAGTATGATAACTAGTGTGGTATTTGTTGGAATGTTGATTGGGTCATATTCATGGGGCATTGTTTCTGATAAATTTGGACGAAGGTAAGCTCTTTTCTCTTAGATGGCTTTATTTACTTGGAAGTTCTTTATGGTCGACAATGCTGCAAAATTCCTTATGAGCTCAATCATATATCATATATTGGGTGTACATCAAACTGGCTCAACTTGTAAAAATTTAACAGATTTCAGGATCGTTAGATTGTTCTCTTGATGCTTCACTTGTCATGAGTTTTCTTAGACTTTGGATATGTAATATAAATGTTGAACATTTTGATTGTTCAAGAGACTAAATCACATACTTTCCATGCCCTTGCAGAGCTTATTTCTGAACTAGTTTGATCGAAAGGTATAATCCGTTTAATGTATTTGCTCTAGCCGTGTTGTTATCATGCACTTTAAAATGTATTTTATGCCTATATAGGGTATGTTTGACAATTGTTTGCTGCTTTAGCTGGCTTATTTGACCAGTCAGTAACATTGACTATTTTTCCAACGTAGTCTAGAGGTATAAATTAACGCATGATGGTTGTTTATTAGGAAAAAGTGGGTTAAGATTCCAAAAATTTATGAAAAAAATTTCCAAAGAGCAAATTTTCATTTTGGCTTAAGAACTAGCTTTTTGTATGACTTAATTGTCATTTACCAAACATGTTTTTTTAGTTTGATGCATAGTACAAAAATGCAGTAACGGTCGTGATCGTGTTAGCGATACAATGATGTAACCGAAGTGATGCAATTATTGTAACACCAAATATTAGCTAAAAGCATGAGATATCTTTTGAAATGGCCCAAAACGTGTTTCTTTTATACCTTTACAACGTGGGAAATATCTATTTGATTTTTTTTGAAAACCTTTACATCGCAGCCAATGCAATGCGATGCGGCCTTGTTTTTGCACAAGGTGAATGGAAAAAGCCGATCAACAAGTCAAAAGTCAAAAGGTTATAAAGCCAATTATTAAACAAGGCCATAATGTAGAACTGTGTGCTAGTAGAAAAAGTTAGAAGATTAAAAGAAGCGACACACTTTTATTTTTATATTGAAGAGATAGTAATTTTCATTGTTCATGATTTTGATTTACTCATCATTGTTAGTTCCTAATTTTACTTCATTGTGTCCATATTCCAGTGCATGTGATTTTGCGTATATTATTAAGCTTTTGTTTGTATAAGTTGATGATTATGTTCTTTTCAATACCAAACCTTGTTTTCTTTTGACTTATCTCTTCAATTGCATATGTTTATTTTATTTCCAGGAATGGATTCTTTATAACTGCAATTTTTACTTCAACAGCTGGATTATGTAGCGCTCTTGCTCCTAACTATACAACATTGATTATCTTTCGTTTCTTTGTTGGTCTTGGTTTGGGAGGAGGGCCTGTATTGTCATCGTGGCTTTTGGAGTTTATTCCAGCTCCAAAAAGAGGTACTTGGATGTCTGGTTTTTCAGCGTTTTGGACTATTGGGACATTGTTGGAGGCTTCATTAGCTTGGGTATACTCTAAACATCATTTTTGTTACATTTAATTTGATCTTTGTAGATATGTCTTCTTAGGGGTTTGCTTTAGTACATTTTATCGAATTTTCATTAATAACAACATTCCATTAGAATTGTCATTCCTCACAATGTCATTAAGTAGCTTGCCCTTATGCTCCTACCTTGGTATGGTTTGGAGGGATCGAACATTCACAATTTACCTTTGGACATGGAGTCCTAGTTCAACTGGGCTTTAGGTCTAATTAGGATTCGTCAATATGAACTTGTGCATAAAATTTTAAATCTCTCGAAATTCTGTCTTCCATGTATCTAGGAGCAATTGTAGCCCTGAATCTTTCATCTCGGGATTGAAAGCAACAACTTGATCCTATTTTCACGTAAGTTGGATTGCATAATCTTGATCTTTGAATTTGACGCTAGTATGGAAAGTTACGCGTAGTTACACATTTCCTTTATGGGTTTGACTTGTCTTCAATGTTGATCTTGGACTTGAATTAGTATTGAACTTTTGCTGAATTGGAATGATCAATAATTGGACGAAAATTTCATCATCAGGCATTGCGTTGGGTTTGACGCCTATTTGGCCTTTTTTCCCTTGGTTGATCACTTGGGCTCAATCTCAAACTTGAGTTTGCTTCCTCTGCACTTATTGGTGTTGTTCGTCTTCTTGGGTTTATTTCTTTACACTCCATCTATTTCTTTAGTCACAAGACACTTTTCTGAAATAAGAAGTTACAACTACTGCTAACTGACTTACCCTAGTGGCTTGATTGTAATAACAAACAACATTAACCTCTTTCACCTGTTTGATATTTAAATCTAACAAAATAAGAAATTTAAACCAATTAGGCTCGATCTTACTTCACAAATGAAATCTAATGTACACGAAAGTCAAAAATTCTCCGAGTTCATCAATTGGAGGTAGAAGTCTGACCTCCACAACAGTAATTGTACATATTCAAAGTTGTGGTGACCAAATTGTGGTGTATATAAAAGTAACAAGTAGTTTCATAGACCAAATCGTGGTGTAATAGGCATGCAACTTAGGAACTTCTATTCATTTGCATTTATTCTTCCTTATGTATTCTATTTCAAGTAGAAGTAAAGTTGTATTTTAGTCTCATGTTAGGCACACATTCAACACAATGAATTATTCAAAAGCACAATTCAACTATTTTTTTTGGCAAGTGAAATCAAAACTAAACATAATTGTTCTTTGATTGTCGTGAGAGAAAAACATCAAGTAGCATCCACTAATCATGTGATCACGACGGTGTATTGAAGAGGGTGAGAATTGCGTGAGAGTAAGCCACACAAAAATTACCGTAAATAATTTAAACACCCGTTCATACGTTTGATCTTGAATAGTCGTTGTAGAGAGTCGAGTTATCCTCTTTGCATGTATCTTCAAAGTCATGTTTTAGTCGAGTAATCCAAGAAATTCATTACGTAATTTTTATTTTTGATGGATTTAGTGTGGTTTTTCAACCCATACAAGCATTTTACACATAGAGAATTATATCGATGTGGTTAAGCACATATGTAAAAGGTGCACTTGAGGAACACATTCTTCTCTAATGTGGTTGGAATTGTGTTAACCAATTTAAAAAAATTAATAATATGAATTTATTATTGATAATTTTGAAATCATGTAATTGTCGAATCTTTGTTTTTGATGATCTTTCACGTTGATTTAGTTTCATCCTGTAGCCATCCCCATATGTGGGATTAAGGCTTTCACATTGTTGTGCAATGCAGATTTTAAACGCTACAAAAATTTTAGTATGTGGCGACATAATTGTTTCAATGGCTATATATGATTTATTTACGATTGGGAACATTTGATCATGAGATATGTCCTCATAGTAGCTTTAAAGGGGTCATGCCCAATTTTTTTACTTTACCGGCCATTGCGGTGAACTTTGGATTTTGTTTTCTTCCTGCAGATAATCATGCCTTCATTAGGTTGGAGGTGGTTACTTGGATTTTCTGCTGTCCCTTCGGCAGTTCTTCTCATATTCTATAGAAGTGCACCCGAATCACCCAGATACTTGTGCAGGACAGGTAGGATGGACGAGGCGCTGAGAATTTTAGAGTGGATAGCAAAAATGAACAAAGCTGAACTACCATCTGGTAATATTGTTTCTGAACACCAAGCTCCCAAAGTAATTGAACTTCCGTCAGAAGATGCACATTTGTTGTCTCCGAACAAAGATGAATACGAAAATCATGATAACTTGGATACTAACCAACAAAAAGGAGCTTCAGTTGTCACACTTTTTTCTCCGCCATTACGGAAATCAACTATGCTATTATGGGTAGTTTTCATCGGAAATGCATTTGCGTATTATGGCCTGGTATTGTTGACGACTGAACTGAGCAACAAGGATAACAAATGTATTCCAAATCATGCTTCATCGGAGTCCGGAAAACCTGTCGATGTGAACTACCGAAATGTTTTCATTGCTAGTTTCGCAGGTATCACTTTTGTATTTTTTAAGAAAAATACTGTACTACTCCGTCCCTTTGATTTTGCATCAAAGAGAAATAGTGTTATTAAAGAAAAAAGTGGGTATTGGAAATAAATGAAGTGAGAATGAATTGTGTCGGTGAAATTAAAAGAGAGTTAAAATGTATGAATGAGATTAAAAGAAACTGGTGGGCCATTTTTCTAAAATAGAAATGATGCAAAATGAGTGGGACGGACCTAAATGACAATTGATGCAAAAATGGAGTGGGACGGAGGGAGTATACTCGTTGCAGAAAACTAAGAAATGTTTGTTGATTCGATTTACTCCAGAGTTTCCAGGACTACTTATTGTAGCGGCAACAGTGGACAAAGTCGGCCGCAAGCTTTCAATGGCATCTCTGTTCTTTCTTTGTTGCCTTTTCTTACTCCCATTGGCGTTTAGTCAGTCTGGAGATTTCGTAATTCCTCTTCTGTTTGGTGCTCGTATATGCATCTCGGCTACATTCACAATTGTGTATATATACGCCCCAGAGGTAACATGTGAAACTGTCTGCCCTTTTGATGAACTTCCATTTAATCCTGAATGAACATGTATAACTGAGCATCCCTTTTCATTGGTAAACTCATAGTGTAAAAATGCGGTAACAGTCATGATCGCTGTAACGAAATACTAATGCGGTTATTATAACGCTTAAATATCAGTTGAAACCCTAAGATATCTCTTGATACAACCCAAAACACGATTATTTATGCCTTTACAGTGCGGGAAATATCGATTCGTTTATTTTAAAAATGCGGCCGATGCTATGCGATGCGGCCTTGTTTTTACACTATGGGTGAATACCTGACGTATGTCAATGCATTTTAGTTACTCAATATATTCTGTTTGTTTCCTTAAACTGTGGTTATAATAGGATTTACTGGGTATGATGGTATGGTATCTTTTCTTTTGAACGATAAGATTAATTTCTCGTGCATTTTCATGACTAGGTATACCCAACTTCAGTTCGGACAACTGGTGTAGGAGTTGCCAGCTCTATGGGAAGATTCGGTGGAATGAGTTGCCCCCTCGTGGCAGTTAGTCTGGTTCATGGCTGTCATCGAACTGCAGCCATTCTTCTGTTTGTGACCATTATCTTTGTTTCGGGGGTATGTGTATTGCTTTTCCCGTTTGAAACATCTGGCCGTGAGTTAAGTGATGAAGTATCTGACATCAACCGGGAAGTTGAATTAACCTAAAATCCCGCTGCGATCTGATAGTGGTTTCTCCAGTATTTGAACATTCTACGCACTTCCAGCTGATCGCAACATCATTTTAAAACCAAAGACCGACACATTTATTTGTTGACATGTAACCAGTTTTTGATTCGAAGGATCATACATATTCTAGTTTAGCCAAAACGACAGCTAGCTAGATTGGCCTATAGATGACTCGTCGATTTAAGCGGGGATGAAGCTGTGCATGTATTCGTGCTGCTTGCCCGGGCATTCATATCGGTTTTGGAGGTTCTCATTTGGTCCTAGAGTAATTGTAGTTCTGTTGTTTTAGCTGATTAATTGGCCTGAGATGTAAAATTTTGTCATAGAATAGGTTCCATATTCTATAAACAACATTTTATATTGTTTTGAGCAACTGTAATCATTATTTATCATAGTTTATTCAATTTCTAAATTACTCCCTCTATTCCTCCGCAGAGCATAAGACAAAAAAAAAACAAGTGGATGATAGAAATCAGTGAGTATGATGAAAAGAGAATACGTTTATGGATTAAATTAAAAGAAATAGAATGAAACTATCACCAAAAAAAAGGAAAAATCAGTTTGACAAACAAAAATAAAATACAAATATGTCAAATTTTACTTTTTGTCGCCTGTTGGTAATATTAAAGTGGTGGTAAAAAATCATAACGCATGTCATATCATTCGAATTATGAGAATATAAACTTCTTCTTTGAAGTCGTCTCACCGAATCATATTTTTTATGTTTTCCATTTGAGAATATAAACAAAAGAGCGGGAACAAAACAAATTGCCGTTGAGGCAACTCTCCCAGAAATGGAGCGAACTCAACGGTTGATCTTCGAATGAACAAACACTTGTTCATTGAACCTGGAAAATAATCTTGATTTTGTTTTTCTAAATTTGGAATCAAATGGAGAGATACACCAGAGTAAAAATTATGCCTCAACAATCCAAAAATAGAAACATTGATTTTCAGGGGAGTATTGGAAAATTCATCATTTTCCCAATTTTGTTCTTCCTGAATCATCTCTTCCTATGGTGTTTTCCATTTTCTTCTTTTTCTTATAATTCATTTATTTTAATTAATGAATTTGTATGTTTTCCTTTGATCCTATCACTCCTTTTTGGATATTGGGTTTTCGGAAATGTTCCCTAATTTTCTAGGGTTAGGGTTCATCTTTCTTGTGCTCATAACCTTAGTGCACTCCAAAACTGATTCTAAAGATGGTAAAACTTTAATGAGTTATCTTATTTCTGCATTATATGATCTGGGTTATTCTTCATTTTGCTAAATTTGATTATTTTTAATTGGTTTTCTCATTTGCATTTACAGTCATTGCCCTTAATGTTATGTTTACAAGCTTGAAATCTCCTAAAAAGTTGAAGTATTGGGAAGCAAGTGGTGGTGATCCTTGTGGTGATGGATGGAAAGGAATTGATTGTTCAGGATCTTCCGTCACTGAAATGTACTTCCTTTCTTTGGATTTTTTTTAATATGGAAAAGTTATGCTGAATAATCTAACCTATCGTCAATCTGTTGTGAATAATCTCTACTATTGATTATTGATTATTTTTAAATAAGCTACGTTTTAATTGGCTACTGTAGGTATCTATTGACCGTTACACTCACCTCTTCTTCCTCAGTCCTTATGCTTCTTCAATGGTCTACCATTACTTTTCTTTGTTGGTAGCTACCTACAACAGCCAGATAAAATGTAACAAGGGTACCATCAGTAAAATATTTACAATGTTGAATTATTTAGGGAACTTTTTAGAAATAATCAATAGTAGTGACTATTCACATTAGATCGGTTGCCAATAGGTGGAATTATCTCGGATAATTTTTTCTTTTTGTTACTTATTATTATAAGGTAGTTGAGCGAAAGAGAGGCCTAAGCAAGATTTGATCTTAGTATTTTGTCCGGATAAAACGGTACTTGCTCTTATTTAAACCTAACACTAATGTTAAATCTTGTTTTGATAAACTTTGTAGAAATTTATCAGGCTTAGGACTATCAGGATCACTAGGTTATCAGTTATCAAGCCTTTCATCAGTTACATACCTGTAAGCTTAATTACTGATTTTGCTTTAACTGGTACAAATTTCTATCTTCCTCCTTTGGTTGAATTAGTTGCTACACTGCATTATTATGAACAACTACTTTTTAAGTGTGCATAACTAAAAATATGCATTGCTTAAAATCAAACAACATCCTATTTAATTATGTATTTTATTATACGTAAAGAATAAAAGGTAAAATAATATTGCTTGATGAATAGTAGTTACTATGCAACTGTAGTAACTCGAGGTACTACTGCTAAATTTGTCATGGAACAGGGACGTGAGCGATAACAAACTCAACGGTGATATACCTTATCAACTTCCTCCTAAGTTAAAACACCTGTAAGTGTTAGTATTATTTCAGCATAATTTTTTGGTTGAGTTATATTTTTTTGACATGATAGCTTTTGATTAATGACTTAAAATATAGGAATATTATATTATATACTCTCATGATACTCATATCCCAATGAAATTAGTTTGCTTGAGTTGTTCTAAAAAGGATTATGTGAAGAGGTTTGCTAGGTAAATAACCGTGATTTACAACTTTGGTAAATCACAAATAGGTGTAACTGTGTAAGATGTAAATAGGTCCAGGCTTTTAATGATTTTGTTTTTTATTTTTTATTTTCTGATTATTTTATTAGTTATTTTTTGTCTTTTATAGTGATTTAATCACCATGATTAAGTTAGATTATTAGTATGTGAAAGGAACTTCTAAAATAATGCTATGCATATCGAAAATGGTGATCAGTTTTTGAGTCTTTTGATATTGTCTAAAAAAATGTTTTTTTTTCATACTGAAATAATTATTTCTAAAATTGTACTCCTAATTAATATCACTTTATAGGTATTAGATATTTTCTTTTCTTAAGAGTTTGTCAAATTTTTTATTTTTCATTTATGAAAATATCTTTACTACTTTCTTATATTTTGATCCACACGTTTTAACTGTTCTTTAATATTATCAGTATAATTCAAATGATTTCACTATTTCAATATTTATATAATATACAACTATGACAATTGTTAGGGACAAAAAGAGTATTTTTTAACGGACTTTGTTATTGTGCTGTCATCTTAGGGATTTGTCCAAAAATGGATTTAGTGGCACTATTCCATACTCTATTTCGCAGATAAAGACCCTCAAGGACATGTAAGTTTTTTTTTCTGAAATTATCCCTAATAAATCAAATTTTGTTCGTTCTGTTGAAAATAAATTTATCTATTTTTTATTTTTTAATAAATTTATAGGTTTAATTGCTGGAAATAGACTCATCTATTGTTTATAATCTTCAAATCTTTTTTGTAAGTCAAGTAATTATGAATAAAAAATAATTGGATTTATATTTGGCAATTGTATTCAAAGTAAATAATAAGTGAATTATTTTCCGGCAGATCGAGCAAATATTAATTTGTTATTAATAACTTAGATATTTTTTTGTTATTTGGGGTATTTTCTTTCCTTTTATAACATCTGTGGCTTTTTTCTACCAATTCCCTGATAGTAAATTTTGGGTGTATCTATTTTTGCAGTGATCTAAGTCATAATCAGTTGAATGGTCAGATAACCGACATGTTTAGTTCACTTTCAAACCTTGATTACATGTAAGTGTTCAATTTGGATCATTTTTCATTATTTTTATTGTTAGAGAATGATCAGTTTCACATTTTAACTCTTTTAATTTTACTCATATCCACCTTTTTACTAAAAAACATTGTATTTCTCTTTGCTACTGAGTAGGATAAGTGAACTTTTGATTTCTGAAACCTTACACTTTTTCTTGTTTTTAATAGTTGTTACACTTTTTTCACACGATGTAATGCGCAATTTTAATCCTTAATATCTCTAGTTACATTGGATCAAAAATTTTAAAATGTAATATTGTGAAAATATACATCTGGACGAATCAAATAAGATCCCAAATGACTATATTAAGAAGTATATGCCAAACAAGATCAATTGATGAACAATAGTTACTACAGTGACTGTAGTAACTACTAGAGAGATAGTTAGTATCACATGATTCGCTAATCGCGAATCTAAAAAAAGCGAATTATAGTCAGTTTTAGACTATTTTTGAACTAATTTGAGCGAATCGTTCAAAAGGAGAACTAACTAACGAATTATGTTTCACTGGGGGTAGTATATCTGAATTTTTAATCCAAATATGCATGCATCTAAGTTGCAACCATTTAGGTGATGTTTTGAGTAATGGCTTTTTTGGGTGTGTATGACCATTGCTTAAATTGGTGTCTATTTGCAGGGATCTTTCATTCAACAAATTATCAGGAAGTTTGCCTCAGAGTTTTGGATCTCTTTCAAGCCTCTCCAATTTGTAAGTAAAAGATGCATATATTTTTTTGTCTCAAGTGTTCTTGTAGCAGACTTAAGTTCATATCATGATGCACAGGTATGTTCAGAACAATCAACTCAGTGGCCAGATAAATGTGCTTGCCAAACTCAAACTTGATGAACTGTAAGTTGATTGCAAATTTATGTGAGAGCTTTTTGAGATATGTTTGTTTATTAAAAAGAAACGGAGGATAGTTTTGTTTTAGGCTTTTAAAAAAACAAGTGTTATTTCATGATCACTTTATGTTAGAGATGTTATCAAAAGTCAACGTGATAAGAGGTTATGGGTTCGAATCTCAACCACCCCTCATTTAAAGTGGAATATTCGGCGGCTATGCGCATCCACACTTCTAGCCCAATGGCCTCTCACGTAAGCGGGCGTGTTAGAGTATATAACATATCCTGGGGCCTCAACTATGAGCTGAAGCTTTTGGTTGAGTTGGTTCCTTGACACTTTAGCTATATGAAAATGTCTTCATCTAATCTTTATGTTTTGCTTAACAAGCATTATATTATGTTGATGATTGGCATGCATACATGTATCTAAATCAAAACATTACACCATGCTTGCAGCAATTTGGCAAATAACAAGTTTAGTGGGTGGATTCCTAATGAGTTGACAAAAGTGAAAAAGATAGAGTAAGTTTATAAAAGCCTTTTAGTTCATTTTTGTATATGTTCTTGGGTTCTTGTTGTAGAATGTAGATCATTGGACATATATCGTCTCACCTCGTGTCTGTTGGAAAAATAACCCATATGTGATCTCACATTGAAGAATTAGAGTGAGGTTGACTAACATATAAGCTTGATGAGCTACTCATGCTATTAACCAATTGGTTTTAAGAGGAACTTCATCGGGTTTGTGTGCAGTCAACTCTCCTTCTGTGTGGGTCTCATGTACAAGTCTAAATTTATCAGCGTCACCTTCCAAGAAGGCCAAAGCCTCTGGAGGTATTGGGATCTTGATGTTGATAGTAACATGTGGCATTGTTTTTGAAGCATTGAAGGAAATCCTTGGTCTACTGGGGCACCTCCTCCTGGAATGACTTGGGCAAAAGATGTTAAGTCTACACATATGGGTAATAAAGGAGGATTGAGTGGAGCTATGATTGCTTCAATTATAATGGGGGTGTTGCTGGTACTTGCAATCGTGTTGGCGATTATGTCGAAGAAAAGATCCTCTTTCTCCTCAAATTTGGTTGAAGAACCGGAAACTCCTGGTCGTCGCAAATCTTTCAGTTACATTGGCTCTAATCCATTGTCAACTGAGCTGGGTGCAGATAAACACAAAAGTTACATAGGTAAATTCCTTGTTCTATACCAATTATGCAATTACCATCTTGTTTTCGTGATTGAAATCGAATGATTAATTACATGGGTGCATTTGCTTCATCCTTGGCAGATCGACAATCGATGGATTCAACAAACCCAGACTATGAAGCACTACAATCGTCTGGTCCAATTGGTCTTAAGCCTTCACTATCATCTCGTCTCAAGACGTTTAGGAGTAAAGAGCCGGGAAATAATGCATCTTCTCAGAGAAGGGTGTGCTTTGAGATTAATGCTTATACATTATCCGAGTTGCAGATTGCTACTAATAATTTCGCATCTAATCGATTACTCGGAGAAGGATCTATTGGACGCGTTTACAAGGCTAAACCTCCTGATAGCAAGGTATTATTTCCTCAGAAGAATTTCATTACTGCTGAGTTTCTGATATATTTTGTTATTCATGTGTTAACTTTGGAGTTTGTACAATCTGTAGAAGCGTTAAGCAAGGAAGAACCATTTTGAATATTCCACTTGACGGTATACCAATGAACTAGACAAATAAAGCAAGTCATAAGATGTATAAGCAATGCAATAAACAAACAAGTTTACCAATTTATGAGGTTCACCAATTTGGCTACGCTTTCTCTTAGGGTAGTATTATGTGTTTGAAGGATATGGAGTTCTAGCTCAACTAAGAACAATGAAGGTATTACATGAGCATATATAGACTTGAGAAGATAGTTGCTCAAGCACATGCTTGGCTTAGTTTACAACTTTAGTTTTTTGAGAAAGAAAATATATTAATAAGATAGAAAGTACTTACTTAAGGGACAAGATGTCCCGTCCATGAATTTAATTACAAAATAACCCTCAGTTCACTTCGATAAAGATCTTTCGGAGAAATATCATTTAAATATCCAAAAGCTTTCATCCATAAAGATGCTAAAAAAATAATTTTCTCCCACATGATTTCTGCATGCAAAAAGTGGTAAATATGATGCTTTTGCTCTAACCGAAGTGACCAAATGATAACCAAGAAACATGTATTTCAAAGTCCCAAGGTCAAAGTTTTCTATACCTAAGAAATCACAAATATGCTGTAGAGCAATCCAAGATTCCTTAAGATGTGGGACCCAAATTGAGTAAGTATCATAATTGCAAAACCGACCAAGCTAACCCGATGCATGAACTTCTCGATCGAGAATGTCTCGATATGATTTCATCAAACAAAATGGTAGAATTCGCGGAAACTAATTCAATACTAATGAGCATAGTGCTATACAAATTTCAAATAATGATCCATTGCCTGCTTTGAAGCCGAGTTGCTAGTTCAGTGGGTGCCTGCTTCTTCTCGGCCGAGCAGATAAGCCTGGAAACATTCTGACTTCTTGGTGGCTGGTATGCTCATTCGAGCTTCTTGAGGGCTTGTGCAACCACTTCATGGGCAACTTCTTCTTTAATACATAGAACCACATGCACTCCAAGACAAGGGTTAAGGCATCTTTACTCTTCTTCCCATAATTGACAGCAACTCCACCATGAACCTTGGGCCGCCTTCTTAAGCTCACCAATCTCCATGTCTCATCACTTACTACACAATCAAGCCAAACACAAATGGTTGACCATGAAACACATGCCAAGCAAACCAACAATGGCTTGATACAAAAGCAAACTCTCCTCCATATATACCATTTTGACAAACTTCATTGCAGGTGTAGTGTAGTTGAAAAATGCTGTTGAATTTTAAGAATTCTGGAGTAAAAGTGATTATCTTAACTGTATCAGGTATTAGCTGTGAAAAAAATAAGTTCCTCATTCTTTCAAGATGGCAAAAGTGACAAGTTTTCAGAGATTATTTCGAGTATCTCCAAAATTTACCATCCAAATGTTGCCGAGCTTGTTGGACATTGCTCAGAGCAGGGCCATAACATGCTGGTGTACGAGTATTTTAGAAATGGTTCGATTTATGAGTACCTTCACTTGTCTGATGACTTTAGCAAGCCCCTTACATGGAATACTAGAGTGAGGATTACTCTTGGAACTGCACGCGCTGTTGAGTAAGTCTCTTTCTTTTCTTTCTTTCTTTTAGATATATATCAATCAAGGAACTTTAGTGTTCATTTACACTTTGTACATATATGCTCGGATTTAATAGAAGCGTCTTAATAAAAACAGTTATGTGTAGCCGATCCCATATTGTTGAGATTGAGGATTGCATCTTGTAATATTTTTTATTTACATACATCCTTGTACATAGGTTCCTGCACGAGAACTGTTCGCTGGTTCATCGAAGTATCAAGTCATCCAATATTCTACTTGATATGGAGTTGAACCCTCGTCTAACAGAGTGCGGATTGGCAACTTTTTATCAGGTAAGGAGTAGTAGATTGTTAGAGTTACCTGTTGGAAATGGTGAATAGATTGTGTTCTCCAGCAATTGATATATTGTTGCTATGAAAACTTAAATGGGTTAGATGAACAAGCCTTGTCTCGAGACTTTTCTTAGCGTGTTATTTGTTTACAACAAGTGATTTAGTGCTTTCCATAACATTTTACTACTATCTCCGTCCGAAACAAACGTCGCACCCAGTATAACATAATTCGCTGGCTAAGTTTGGTTTTTGAATTTGTGATTTGCTCAAGTTTGCCCAAAAAAAGCCCAAAACCTACTTTTTTTTCAATTCGCGATTCATGAGGAGATTAGCGAATCATGTGACGCTGGTCACTTCCACCTTTTTATTCATACAAGTCTATTATTTTAATCAAACAAGAACAAATATTTGGGATAGAGGGAGTATTATTTTTTAATCATATTTGTTGCAAGATTCTGATCTTCTTGCTAAAGTTGTGCACACTCAACTCTCCTTGACCCTGCCTAGGTTGGAGTCAATGCCATACGGAATTTTGTTTCGGATTTATTTTTTCCCTTGCATTTTCCTGTTTTTGTCTTTATTGGAAAGGCATGATCCTTATACAGTTTATGTACCCCAGGAAGCAAGTGAAAACCGTGGAAGTGGGTGGTGTGCTCCAGAATGCATAAATGGTGCAACTTACACATTGAAAAGTGACATGTATAGCTTTGGAGTCGTCATGCTCGAAATATTGACTGGTCGCATGCCTTTTGATAGGTTTGTTTTGATTGCTATACTAACCAAACTGTACTTAATACTGCATATATTCTATTCTCTCTGCTCATTGTTTCCTTTCCTTTTGTTTTCAGTACTAAGCCGAAAGAAGAGCAGTATCTTGTACAATGGGCAGTGCCACAGCTCCATGATATCGATGCTCTTGAGAAAATGGCTGATCCTTCACTACGTGGACTCTACCCTCCCAAGCAAATTTCTCAGTTTGCTGATATCATTGCGCTTTGTTTGCAGGTTAGCACTGTCTTAATATGATGAAAATAACGTAACTTCGAATAGTTTATTAACTCTACCTAATGCAATCTGAAGTGTACTCGAAATTACACAAATCAAATCATACCTGACCCAAATACACCCAAAGCTGAACCGACTGATGCGTAAGTTTGTAACCCTGCCTGTTTATGACTCAATCTGAATGGACCGTTTGCCAATGCTATTTGTATGGCCAACTTGTGCAAGCATACATAGCAGCACCAAGGCGCGTTGTCGACTCCATCTCTATCACTCTATGGCAATTTGTGCAAGCATACTTACTTCAAGGGACATGATCCATTGGAGACTCGCAAAGTTATCACAAGTCACGACTATTGGAAACTAAGTATAGAACCTATGTAAAGTAGCATCAACTTGTTTGTCAAGGAACCAACTCAACCAAAAGCTTATATTATATACTCTAATACACCTCCTCACATGAGAGCCCTTTGGGCTAGAACTTAGAAGTGTGGATGCAGCAAAGACCCTTCTTATACCTCTTGTCACGTTGACTTGTGAAACCAAGCTAGGCCCCATAATATGTTATATACTCTAACATTGTAGAGAGCTACTTATCATGGATAGCGCAAAATGCCCATGTGAAGCCTTAATCCCCGAGGCTAGGATCCCATTGAACTCCATGTGTGCATCAAAAACATGCATTAGTACGACGAGAAGGGCATGGGAGTTTCCTTATAATTGATCTCGCTGCGTTCATCATCAAATCAGTCCCCGTTTACAAACTCTCCCACCAAAAGCCGCAAATACTTTCATTTGGCACTCAATATGCTCGTCATCACTTCCCCGCATATCCATCAACAACCACCCAATGATAAGTAAGATGCACCCCCTTAGTACCACAACACCCTCTTTCCACTGCACCCTTTTTTGCACGAGGCTTTGGCATTGATGTGGTTGTTGTCTAAGATCATCAGCTCGTTCCCCACTCCGATTCCCTAGTTATGATCATGCATTTGATATTTGAACTTTAAACTTGCAACTTATTAGTTTGTCATTGTTAACTTGATACAAAATACACAACACGAAAGCAGTTCTCTTAAAGGTTTTGCATATTTGTTGGTTGTCGTGTAGATGGAGCCAGATTTTCGGCCAAGTATGTCAGATGTGGTGCAATCATTACTCCAGTTACTTCAACGCCCCAGCGCAAGCAGACAACAGATAGATGATTATGATTACTAATGTAATATTGTTTCTCCAATTTAACATCATAGAAGATATATAGATGTTGACTGTACAAAATGTGCTTCTTCCAAGATTTGTTCTCTTATCTGAGCCTTCTTTTTTTTCCAGATGATTATGTATATTTAGTTATGAAATTATATTTTTGATCTTTTTTCTCATATTTACATCATCTGTCGTTCATCAATCATATGGGATACATATTGAGTAAGCGGTTCAATCTTCGTTTAGGGCATTTAAGAATAATGTATCAGTCGTGTTATTACTATTACAAATGCATCATTATTATTAAATATTCGGTTGTGGATAAAATTGATCTCGGTTATTACACTTTCATTTAACTACCGATAGTTCAAATTCAGTTTGATTAAAGTTCAATTTAACATCATAGCTTGAAGTTTTATCATTTTAAAACAAATTAAACCATAGTAAATTTGTTAGTCAACATAGTAATAGACTAGTAGATTATAATCAACTAAACCAATAAATTAAATTGAATCATTCAAATCATGTGTCTCCATTTTATAGAATTATCTTTGATCATGATTGGCAAAAAATGATACTAAATTTGATTAGTATATGGTATTTTGTGTTTAAAGAATAAGTGAACAAATATCCCAAGCATACATGAAGAAGTTACACTCTTCTATACATGCATGGAATCAATCAAAAGAGTCCAAAAATATTATTTGACTCAAGTTGCACTTCAACAATCCATCTTTACACATTAAGCCTATTCATTGTCAAAGTTATACAATCCTAAACATTTTTTTTTACCATAATTATGTATCGTTTCTATGATGTTGTCAAAGAATTAAACAATGAAAATGGATGGCGAGTGCCCGATTTAATTGATCGGGCCATGTAGGAACAAGGTCTAAGTCTATCAATTTGTTAGGATTGCTCAGTTGCATACATCACTACACTTCCACTTAACACCTATCGTAAAATGACTCATCTCGCCGTAACTTTTCTTGAACTCTCAAAACTTTGCTACACAAACTTTGAACTCTACAACTAAAAGAGTCCAAAAAAACTTTGTAACCCTCAAATAAAATTTCAAATATGTTCTTAATTTATCATCAATTGTCTTTTTTTTATATAAGTTGCAAAACTATTATTAGAATGCAAAAAAAAAAATAATAAAGATTATTTATTGATAGGCTAGCCATATTTTTCTCTCTAAAACATAGCTAATCTCTTACATTCTCATCCTCCCTCAACAACCCAAATCATAGACTTTTTACCAATTAACACCCACATTTACACCCAAAAACCCTCCAAAACCTTCCCATTTGATATCATCATGCATTAACAATTATTAAAAACAATTCCTTTCATCTATTCTTATTATCTTTAATTAACACATTGGCCTCCATTAGCAATTTGGAAGACAAATAAAATAATGCATGATGATAATATTCGATATTGATCTTTTTTCTCATAATCTAAATTTAAACCTAATAAATATCATTTAATTTCATATTTTTATATTTTCATCGTAACGAACTCGATAAATTGTTAAATTGGTAATGGGCGCGCATGCATTTGATCAGCTTGTGCGCCCACCATTACCCTCGTCTTTTTTTCTCATTTTTCATTTCATATTCGTTTTGTCAACAATGTACCTATGGACACCCATACTAGGTGACATAGAAATGGAAGCCTTGCTAAAATTCAAGTCATCTCTAGTACATAAAGAAGGTACCCCAAATTGGAACCCTTCAATTGTCCCATGTGCACAAGGGGATGTCTCAAAATGGGATGGTGTTATATGTGATAATGGTAAAGTATGGGGCATACAACTAGAAAATATGGGTCTAAAAGGGAAAATTGATATAGATGCACTATCCCAATTGCCTGAATTAAGAACTTTAAGCTTAAAAAACAATATTTTTGAAGGGTCTATCCCAAATTTAAGGCCATTAATAAAATTAAGATCTATTTTTCTAAGTAATAATAAATTTTCAGGTGAAATTCCTGATGATGGGTTTGTAGGAATGGATGCTTTAAGAAGGGTGGTTTTGACAAATAATGGGTTAAAAGGAAAGATACCAAATTCTTTGGGTAGGTTGCCAATTCTTATTGAATTGAAATTAGATGGTAATCAATTTGAAGGGTGTATTCCTGATTTTCAACAAAGTAATTTGAATATTAATGTGGCTAATAATCATTTGGAAGGTCCTATTCCTGCTAGACTCTCTAAAAGAAATCCTAAGGTCTTTTCAGGTAAAAAAATTTTTTGTATTACTTAAATTTGGAAATAAGTGTATTATTATCATCGGCGAAATCACAAGGAGCTGACAAGGGCTCGACCCTTATGGTGCATCCATTATCGTTTCGGTTTATTTTATAAAAGTTTGAACTATGCAGATCTTTTGATTATATATTATTGCTCTAAAACGGTCTGGTTGTTGGTTAAAATGGGTGGGAATTGTAACGAGGAGTTGGGTGTAATTTTGGTAGGAAAATATTTTGACGAGTTTAATGGTCATGGTTGCTACATTATTTATCGCATTTTCTTTGCAAAATTTTTATTAATGCATTAGCATTTAAAAATGTGGTATTAAGTGGTAATGGAAAATTTGTAAATTTAACATAGAAATAACATGGTATATATCTTAAAATTTTCACTGTAAATCATTTTTATTATCACCATTTAGTATAAACAACCAAATTGGTTGTTAGAGTAATAAACATTTGGTGCTTGAATGGTAAGGGAAGCTTTAATATTACATGGACTTGAGTTTCAAGTCTTTTTAGTGTAACATTTTAGTTATAATTTTAATTCATATATTTTCCGTTATTTTTAACTTTTATTTTCTGTAATTATCCATATGGTGTAGTTTGTAGGAAGAATCTCATGTAATGCAACTACATCCCCACAAAATTTTTCGAAAATTTTCATATCAACACCAATAATGGACCAGGAATTTCCCTACAAGTTTCATATAATAAGATGGCGAGAATATATCTAGGTTTGGATCTATCTAGATTATGGTCCACTTGATCAAAACCCTATTAACATTGCAAAGTTGTTCACATATACATGCAGCGATGATATTAGTGATCAACTCATTCTATACTAGTATTTTAAATTCATCTTTATTATGAAGATAGTAATGAAAATGAATATTTGCTTTAATAGTTTTTATAAAAAAAATTCCATGCCAAATTCTACTAAACAAATTTCATTCAATCACATAACCACTCAACAATATAATTTCTTAAATGTTTTAATATTTCTTAATTAAGTGAATACTTTTTTATGTTGATACAGGGAACAAAGGACTGTGTGGGCCCCCTCTTGAGCCATGCACTAGTGAAAAAACACCCAAAGATGTATCAACTCTCAATACAAAATCCAAATCAAGTAAATCCACTCTGATCGTGCTGGTTATAATGATTGTACTTTTAATCACGTCTATACTAATCGTGTTCGTATGTCGAAACAAACATAAAGCAAAGTTAAATAAACGAACTAGTTTGGCATCTCAAGATGGGAATCAAACAACATATGTTCCACCAAGTGAAGAACACACAACTACAAAGAAAAGACAAGATCCAGGAAAGCTAGATTTTGTGAGAGATGACAGGAAAAAGTTTGATTTATCAGAGTTGTTGACTGCATCAGCACAAGTGTTGGAGAGTGGAAATTTTGAATCTTCTTACAAAGTTGAGATATTTTCGGGGCAGTTATTGGTGGTTAAGAGATTTAGACAAATGACTAAAGTTGGGAGAGAGGAGTTCAATGAGAATGTTTGGAGGATGGGCAAGTTAAGACACCCAAACTTGTTGGCTTTAGTTGCTTATTATTATAGGAAAGAAGAGAAGCTTCTAATATTTGATTTTGTTGATTGTGGGAACTTGGCTAGTCAACTTCATGGTTAGTATTTAGTAATATTACTTGTCTCTTTTTTTATATTGAGGTATTTCACAAATGGTTGTTGGTTGTTAGTTGTTGGCTAATAATTATTGTTTTGTTTGACCATATCGAAATGATGGTTATTTTTATTGGTTTTTAGACAAGTTGAATAAGCTAATTGTTTAGGGGATGTTTGGTAGAATTAGATTTTTAACTCTTAGTTGTTTATAAAACAAAAAAATGGATCAACAAGCCAAAAGTCAAACTAATGTTTTCATTTTGGCCGAAAAGCTATTTATTAAACACTTTTAGTTTTTTATCAGCCAACAAGCTAAAAGCTAACTAAAAATTCAACACAAAAGCCAACTACTACACACCCCGATCGTTTATGCTACTTTTCAATAATTTGTTAAAAATAACAGCATATTAAATGTTGTTGGTGTACACTATATATATTGAGGGAATGAAAGGGAAAGGAGTTGGAGAGGTACATTTTTCTTTCTCAGGTTACCAATTTTATAGGGGAGGAACTTGAACGTATTAGTTCAATCATTTTTGTTGATAAAAAAGGAAATATTTTATGCAAAAATGACCTTATATTACTTTCTTCTCCTTCCCTTCTCTTCCCTCTCCCTTCCCTCTCATAGAGAATATTAACTTAATATGGGCTTCAGATATTAGCTTAAATTTGTTGGTTTCTTAATATTGTATCAGAGGCTCAGATTATGGCTTTGAATCTCAAATATTCTTCCTTTGAAGTGAAATTATTAACGTTGAGAAAAAGAGAGATTTGTATTGTATTTACACTTCTAACATTCTTGTGAGAACGATGGCATAATAGAATATACATTTCATATTAGAGTCTCAACTATCGGCTTAAGCTTTAAGTTGAGTTGACCCTTAACACCCTCGTAAAGTAACACAAATAGCGCCCTCATTAAAGCTTAAAAATAACGTAGTGTGGTCTTCTTGTGTTTTAGGAAACCGTAAACTGAAGCAAGGAAAGTTAGATTGGCCAAAGAGGTTGAAGATAATCAAGGGAGTAGCAAGAGGATTAGCATACTTATACAAAGAACTCCCTAGCTTAATGGTGCCACATGGATACCTTAAATCTTCAAATGTACTACTAAATGAATCATATGAACCACTTCTAATTGATTATGCACTTCATCCTTTGATCAATCCAGAGCATGCTAAGCAACTCATGGTTGCGTATAAGTCACCTGAGTATACTCATCATGATCGTCTTACAAACAAAACTGATGTTTGGAGTCTTGGAATTCTCATACTTGAAGTTTTAACTGGGAAATTCCCAACAGATTTTCTTGCTGTTGGTAATGTCAAAGGTGAAAATCTAGTAGCTTGGGTGAATGTCATAGTAAGTGAAGAAGAAAAGGGTGAAGATGTGTTTGATAAAGAAATGGAAGGAACCCATCAAAGTCGAGGCGAAATGAGTAAACTTTTGAAGATTGGTTTGAGGTGTAGCCATGAAAATGTAGATACAAGATGGTGTATAAAAGAGGCTTTGGAGAGGATTGAAGAGATCAAAGAAACGGATTAGCTCGATCAACAACTTTCAAGTCCTCACATGAGATTATACATATAAGCAATCACGTATATATACTTTTCTGCTCCACTCAGATTCCGCTATATTGTTTTTTAAAAGCATTCTTAATAAGATTGCATAATGTAGTAATTTTTGTGGAACAAAAGAGTACTTTAAATTCAATTGTTTTAGGCATTTTAGTCAAAAAATTTAGAATTTTATAAAACTTTATCGCTTTGTATTTTCTCTTTCACTTGCTTATTTTCTTTTTCTTTTTCATATGTTAAAATTCAATTTGCCACTTTTTTTTTTGAGTTTTTGATAGCAAATGTAATATAGAATAAAAGAAACAGAGGAAGTGTAATTAATGTTCCGACTATCTCAAATTCGATATTTAGTTTGCCTTTTTTTAAAAAAAATAGAAATCAGAAAATATAAAACAAAATTGGAGTTAAGAACTAGACTTTTAAGATAATATTTCCTAAGAGAAGCCACCAATATTATTGGCAAAAAATAGACACTTGAAAAAAGCTTTTACTTCTAAGGGTTGTTTGTTGATACATTTTTACTTCCTAGCATGTGAGACGATCCTATCACCTTCGACCCATAAACAGGTCCAAACTCGGACCTTAAACTTCCAACCATTATTTGGTTTTGGAGACGGAAGCAAGGGAGACGAAGAAGCCTAGTTATACATTTAAGAACGCAATCATCGGTAATAATCATCAGAAACCTCATCCATAGATACCGATACACCATTTTCTCCGTTGACTATAGTTTTATCTTCAGATTTCATCGCTTTAGTAGAAGGCTTTCCCTTCTTCACAGGTTTCTTTACCATCACCGCTTGCAATTCTAAGACTTTCTCGGACGGTTTTCGCTTCCGTTTCAAGCGTCCTCCACTTGCATCTTCTGCGATAGAATTATCGACACCTGCAACCAAAACCATGTTATGATGATTAAACCTATCGACTTACAAGTGCTATAAGACAAGTATCCAAGATATTTGCTAGCTAAAGTAACATTTGCGAATTGCCAATTATTCAAATCACAAACGAAAGCATCAGACGGTAGTCATTTGAGTCCAAACAAAAATATATTGTTCAAAATGTGATGCAGAAGTTCGTTGGCCGTAATAACTTTCCTTTCTATTCACCGATCACATAGCAACATAACCGAAAATAGGTCCCACGACTCCCTCCCCTCCCCACTTGTCTATTCCCCTCCAAATTACTCACTCAAACACACTAGGGAACGGAAAAGAAACGGAAACGGAACACATTTATCAAACACATTGCTTTAGCCTTTATGTTGATTTACAGAAAAACAAGTAAATGATATTCCGGTAAATTAATTGAATTTCGTGTAGAACACTCATTAGATGTGATCCTCAATGTAAGGAGACCATAAACAATCATGACGTCAAACCCAACTTTCCCGCACTTCAGGAATCTTGCCATAGTCACAGTGTTGCTTCCTTCTCCATGCCACCGCCACAAACAGGAGGACCAACAAAAAAATGAGGGAATTCAAGAATCTTGCCTAAGCAACACGACATTTTTACATACACAAAGCTTTTGTTCTTCACAACTCCAACATCAACCAAGAAATTCCTTATTTCCAGTTCCACAAAACTCTTACAATCAATCGTCAACTAAGAGCTTTTAGAAGCTCCAGAAGATGCGACACTCTTATTCTTTCTTCAAAATGTTTAATGAAACGCCAAATGACTTCTTATCCTCCAAACTAACTCTCTCGAAGAGCAAGTAATTATGTAAATGTTGAAGAAAAAGCTGATAAAGTCAAATTCATAATAGGTCTTCTAATCTATAGTGTGAGGCACAAGCATCAACGATAACTTTATAGCATCTACCGAAAAACTCTTAATCAATACTAAGCTATAAGGACTCTACCATGAAAGAGAAAAGCCACTATATAATTCAGATACCAGCAATTGGTATAGCACTTACCTTCAACAAGACTCGATTCATGATTAATAGCTTGCCCATTTTGTGCTGCATCTGCTGAAAGAGACGATGCAGAATGGTTACTTTCTACCAATTTCATCGAACTACCAACATTTTTATCATGCTGCTCAGGAGCATCAGGACAAGGGAATGCGGGCAAGAAGCAAAGCTCTTCCTGCGACATATCTGAGTCACTAAAAGTTGAATCATGCTCTACTGTTATAATATCAACCTCTTCGTCCTGGTCAACCCCTGATTCTTTAACCTGCAAATAGAAGTCTAATTAATGACAAGCAAATCAAGTTACCACAAGGGAAGACTGAAAAGCTACGAGCAATTAACCTTTTCAGTTTCCGGCATGATATCAAATTCATCTTCTCGTTCTATGTATTCTTCGTTTTCTTCAAGCTCTTTGAAATCAGGGGCAAATGCACTCCAGTTCTCAGTATAGTCTTTAGCCCATATGTAGACCAATCCAGTCAAGGACACTGAAACAACAATTGGGTGAACAGGGTGCCAAGCTAAATCAATCAATGCTTCTTTTGGACCTTCAAGAAATTTAACAAGGTGTCCTGCCCGATCCCATATGTAAATTTTATGTTCTCCTTTGCTGGCAGAGCCACCAATAACCCATTCACCATCACCACTAAATCCAGGAGCCTTCCAATGGATTCTGGTAACAGAGTCTTGAAACTCACGAAACAAGAGCAAACTCTTGGATCCAATTGCCTTTAGCTTCTCAACTCCTCCAATATCATTCAACGTGTCACCAATCTCATCTAGTGTTTTTAGACCATCCTTCACTGGTAGCATATTTTCATAAACCCTAATAATCCGATCACTTGAATTTGTGAGAAGATATTTACCATTTCTACTAAATACAATGTTCTTGATCACAGCACCACCAGCAACTGGAATAACTGCACGTACTTGAGCCTTATGATGATCAATAATGAGGATCTCTCCTTTAGAATTTCCCAAATAAACCAAATCACCATATTTGTTAAAACATGCAGGGGTCTGAGGGGCAGAATCATCCGAGACTTTGTTTCGTGAAGGAACAGAAAGTCCATCCCCACCATCTGAAACTGATGCAGGCAAAACAGTAGTTGTTTCGGTACTCAAATCAACAATCAAGGGAGCCGAATACACAGGGCATGCCAAGCACAAAGATGGGGTTGAGGAGCCTGGATGTAAACGAGCATGTAGAGGGACTTTTTCTAATGTAGTCTGGTAGACTTTATCTCCAGTAGCTACATCCCAGAGAATTAATGTTCTGTCGGCAGCAGAAACCAATATGCGATGGCCATACTTTGACCAACAAACACTTGTTATTGCAGCATTACAGTCTTTATCTAGGAGTTCTTTCGCAATCCCTCGTGTTTCAAAGTCCCATATGACACAGCTACCATCGGAGCAACCAGCTGTATACATAAGATTGTGTCAACATTTAAGAATTAATTTGAAATAAAATACATCAAGCAACAAAAGAAATCCCCCAGCTAACAAGTTTGGAATTCTCTGCAAATGTATTAAAGGCAACAAACAGAATAATATACATCAAGAACCATCAAGGCACTAACACTATGATTGGATAACAAATTAGAAGGGAAAGCAAAGGAAGAGAAGGGAAGGGAGGGGGAGAATTATAAGAAAACCTTTCCTTGTTTGTTTAGGAGGAAAAGGAAGGGAAAAGAAGAGAAAAACCATTTTCCTTCCAAATCTTTTAACTTTTGGAGAGATTTGGCTATTAACAACACTAAAGAACTAAATCCCTTCAAATCTTTTCCTTCCAAATCCATCCCCTCCAGTATTATTATTTATAGTCACATAGGACCAATATGGGAAGTTAGTTTACTCCTCAGAATTCATCAACCCACATGTTATTTATTTAATTAAATGCCGAACAAAACTAGGACTAAAAAATTAATTTGTCATCAAATATATGGGTGTCATAGCTCCAAAACTTCAAACCACTTGTTTCAAATGCTTGTTTCTAACAACCTAGGTTCATAAGGTGTCGATGAAAAGTGAAACAGAAAAACCTACCCAAAAGGTTAACTGGTTTCCATCTGAATGTAAAAATGAATCAAACTTATTATTCAAACACAATCCAAAAATCCAATTACTAAAAATTTAATAGATGCTCATAACAAACAGGAAAATTATGAAAAACATACGACAAAATTAATAATGTTTCTTAAAAGTATGAAAAAATTGAGAAATGACAGAAACTTTTTACCAGCAAGAAGGGTGCCTCGACGGTTGAAGGCAATGCATTTCATGACACCATGTTCCAAGTACTCTTCAATCACTTCGGGAAAATCCCCTTGCAACGGATCTTCAGACCCCAAAAAATTGTCAAACAAAGGGAAAGTGGAAAGATGATAAATTTAAGCAAAAGCAGAGCCAATAGAGAGAAACTCACCAACAATTGAAGTATTCATCATGCATTACATGAAAAAGAAAAACAGATACCAAAATTAACAACTTCACCAAACTTCTCCCAATTCAATTCCTGAGCAAAATTGAGAGAGAAATTAATTAAGTGACCAAAAACTTCAAATTTATCAGTAGCCCATTTCAATTTTTCTCCAAGATTTATAATGTCAAAACCTTGAAACCAAAATCCACAAATAGAAATTAAACAACCAACCCCAAAAGAAAAAAGACAATGCACATGACAGTCTAAATATTTACATCCAAAAAAAAAATGCTTTTAGGGCTTCTCCGAAATCTAGAAAGCAACAAGAAAATATAATCAATGAACACCTAGTCTCAGTCAGTAAAAGCCTCTATCATTAACCCTAATTTAATAAATTGAACGACAAACTTCAAGATAAATTATTGGTTGATGAAAGTTTAAGCTAAAAATTAGGGCTAAATGTTCAGAATATAGAACTAGAATTAAAAGTTACTTTATTAGGTAGAAATTGAAAATCGAAACAAATTATCAGAGAAAAGTAAGGAAAGGGCACGCACCTTAGGCCGCCGGCTATGGCTTCCCTGGGGTTCGGACTTCCGGTACTTACGTGCTACTGGAGGCGGCGAGAGTCCGGCAGATGATGAAATACAAAGCGACACAAATTCTAAATTACTGAATAGTGAAATAACAATTAAACTAAATAACGGTTATTTGATATAATTATGGATTTATAACTAATGATTTTGGTTTTTTTTTTTTTATTATTATTTTCTTAGTTTTTCTTTTTTTTTACGGTGATTTATAAATAAATCGTAATTAATTTAGATTTTCTATATTTTATTTTTTTATAATGACTATAAATCATGGTGGTTGATCAGAAATTCTGGTAAAAAAAATGATTTCTTGTTTTCATTATTGAGCATTAAATTTCATCTACTTAATAATCCAGTTGGATTATATTTTATTCTTAATTTATAAATTAAAATATAATCAACTGAAAATTTATTTAATTTATTTCAATATAAATTTTGTAAGTATAACATATAAAATATTTATAATTTTAAATTATACACTTGAGGAGACATCCTAGGCATAAAATTAACTTAAGGCTCCGTTTCGATGATGCTCCTTCAATTCTCTCCATCAACATCAATTTTTATTTTAACAAATTTTTAAATTAGATGGTGACGTGTTGATTTATGTATATTTAGGTTGATTATTATAATTTTAAAATGATCAATTAAAGAAAAAGAAAATTACTAAAAACTACTTATTCTATAGCACCTTTTGCAAAAAACTACCTAATTTAATTTTTTTTGCAAAAACTACCTTAAATGACAAACGTTTGCAAAAGACTACCTAATGACGGAATCAATTAGTTGACCATTAGTTGACCAGCACGTGTCTCACGTGATTTACTTAAGGCATTGGCACAATTCAATCACTTTAATCCTAATTTCATAAACACATTTAATAATCAAATCATACTTGAATTATAGGTTTAAATCCTGACCCTAGAAAATGGATCTACTCACTATTCTTGGAGGAAACAATGAACACAAACCCTAAGATGATACTAAACATGATAAAAGATGATAATAATGAAATTTGAAAGGAAAAATGATAATTAAACTATAAGACACACAATTAAAGATTTAAGAGACAAAAATAGGAAGAACAATAATACTTTTATTAAATGACAATTTCTAAGAAAACCATTGAAGTTTGACAAGGAAATATTAAACTAATACAAATATACTAAAGAAAGATTAAACTAATATAATGAGAAAGTAAATCAAAAACAAGAAATTAAAATAGCAAGAAATTAAAAGCTTACAAGAATTAAAAATGGTGTTTAATGGAGAGGAAGATGCTGGAGGAAGGAGGAAGAAGAAGAGGTTTTTAATCTCCCTCCCTATGCTCCCATCCAATGGCGAAACTTGAATAAAATTTTAGAGGGGCGGAGTTAATAAAAAAATTGAATTCAACTAATATATAGCCAATCAATACAACAAAAAACTATTACATAAATTTTAAATCAAAGTAAAGTTTGACGCCCTTTTAACACTTTAAAATTGTCTATATTTTTGATTTTGTCCAATTCTCCTAATTGCTTTCTTCTTTTTTTTTCGTTTTTTCAGTTGTTAAATGATAATTTCATTCCTAATTTGATACTTTATTATTATTTATAAGATTTTTTTTAATTTTTAGGTATTC
Organism: Amaranthus tricolor; assembly: GCF_026212465.1. Lineage (NCBI taxonomy): Eukaryota > Viridiplantae > Streptophyta > Magnoliopsida > Caryophyllales > Amaranthaceae > Amaranthus > Amaranthus tricolor. The sequence continues at coordinate 21,713,074 of NC_080057.1, read as the reverse complement.
ATTCTCTTCCTTAATTGTATTGCTTTTATGTGTTTGCTTCAAATTTTTAAAAATATAAAATGAGGATTGTATATTAAAAAAAAATTGACAAAAATCTCGGAGGGGCAAAGCTCCTACCCGCCCCAACTAAGTTTCGCCCCTGCTCCCTTCCAAAGAAGGCTTGACCTCAATCTCCCTTATTAACCAATAAATAAACCCTAAAAAGTTAATTAAAAATAAAGATAAAATAAAATATTACAAAATTAAATTGATGAAAAAAAAGCTGTCCAGAATCTAGAAGAAAATGCCTAGTCGGCAAGCATCTCCAAGACAAGGAAGCTGAGTAAGCTTTTTTGGCTGACTATTTCAGCAAATTTCAAACGATTGTCATTTCTTACTCGATTTTCAGTATTGGATATATAACATACCGTTGGAAAGCTCTTGAATTCTAATTTTCAATGCCGCAAACCTTGCATTATTATGATATTCCTATCAAAAGTTATGGACAAAAGAGTAGACGTGTATCAAATTTCACCTCAAAATTTTTGCATTATAAACACCCTTCTACCCTTTTGCTCATTTTCTTTGTAGAATATCTTCAACCAAGCTAAAGTCCCCTTTGTAAACTCCGTCATTATTAAAACCATAAAAATTATGCTTAAAACAATTAAAACACTCAAAATTAACATGAATATTTTTTACAACTAATTACTCCCTCCAATTCTTACTATTTATATCACTACCCTTGCTAATGCATTAATTTAGATTTTAATAAATGTAATTATGCATAGTTAATATATACAAAAGTTTAAAAAATTACTTTGAAGCGAAGTAAATAGTATTTTACTTGTCTATGTTTTAATTTATAGGTTAAAAATAACATAGAGTATAAATTAAAAGTAATTAATTAGTATCAAATCTAAACGAGACAACTAGTAAACTTTTAATAAGATTAAAAATTTAATAACAACTAATTTACGAACGAAAAAACAAGGGTAACAAAACAATAAAATAATTAAGAAATTCCTAAATCTCATCAACTTAATAGATTTTAAGTTAATTATCCCACAACTCACAAAACATCTAATAGATGGAGATAGAGTGGGAAATAGAAATGTGAAAAATGAATCATCACCTAAAGTTATTTTATCAAAATTTTTTTTTTTTAGACTACAAGCTAGACCGAAAAAAGGATAGATCTTAATGAATAATTTTAAATAGCCAAAAATCAATATAATTAGAAGAATTTGTTGAAAATCAGAATAACAAATTTAGCTATCAAACTAAACTCCTCTCTTAAGAAAATTAAAATACGCTCTTACTCTAATTTTGAAAAACCATCCAAAACTCACGGTTTTTAGTAATGTACATTGTAGAAAATTTATTTTTCACCTTCTTCAATGATTAAAGATTAAACTAGTACGTTTAAAATTTCTAAACGGGATATAAGGAGTGAATAAAATGGAGTAAAATTAATAATAAATTTTCATAATGATGGTTATGATCTTGAATTTATTAGTACAAAGTTGTTCATTTGTTATGCTCCTATTTCTTCGATTGTGAGATAAATGAGCAAAAAATTGCTAATAAATTCGGCGATGGTGATCATCCCTAATTGACCCTGTAGTTCAGCACCACCTAAAACAACAACAAACTAGAACAATAACACTAGAACAATAATAACTAAAACAACAACAATAACAACATTATTTTATATCATCATCCTAAACCCTAGACCCTAACCTTAAATAACCTTAACAAAAACCTAAATCCTAGTACCTAATTTACCATTAACCATAACAAAAACTACATCACCAATATTATCATGATCTCGAGCAACAACGATTCTATCTAACGCCAAATTTAATAACAATATCAACATCAACATCAACATCAACATCAACGATAACAACCAAAATCCAACAACAATGCTAACAATACTAATAATAACAACTCAATTATCAACAAAAATCCTAAAAACAATTATAATAAACAACAACAACAATATTGATTATGAACAATAACAATGATGATAAGAACAACATAAACAATAATGTTGATAAAAAAAAAAAAAAAAAGTAAGTAGTACAACTATAATAAAAAAATGGCCATAATAATCGATACTCTAACTACAACAAAATAAAGATCAAATAATTAGAATAAGCTAACCCAACAATTAATCCACAATGCAAGTAGCAAAAATAATTTTAAAAGCATAAACTCATTAAATTACTTAAATATAAGATAAAACAAATGAAGATTATGATTTACCTTTGAATTTGTTTAATGTATAAATAAGATGAAAAATTTACTATGATTTGATTAAATATGTCAATAAAAAAGTAATAAGGAGAGAAAATAAAAGAGGAATTTAAGAGGTTTAAAAATGACAAATGAAGAGTAAAAAGACTAATTATGATGTTTTACTCCATTAATAACCATTTACGTTTTATTTAATAAATCATCGATATTGTAAGCGGTTTAAACCGATTTTAATTTCAATGATTCATTGAATAGAACCGCTCACATTGTGATCATATATTAAATGAGACATAATAAAAAATGTTTCACTGCCTAATCTTACTTGTCGCTTAGAAAAAAAATACTTTTTATCCATCTGAATTTACTTTATATTATATAATTTAAAAAACTCTTATATATCTAAATTTAATGACACAAACTGAAAGAGATATAAAGAATATTTAATTTGTAGTGGCAACAAAGTTATGATTGTGGATTATTATAACTTTTTATTTTTAGATTATTGAAACATTTTGGATTATTGATACAAAAAATTTCTAATCAATCACCGTGATTTATAAATCTTCATAAAATGACAAAAAGAATAATAGTAGGGGTAAAATAAACAATACCTAAAAAAATAAATTAAAATAACAAAACTCTCACCCTATCAAATTCTACTATATAAGAATAATTTATTACCTTTAAAAATAACCGTTATATACTAAAACTTTGTGGATACCAAAAATATAGTATTGCAAAACTTTCACAATCATTTTTATACCTGATAAAAAATAGGTAAATTCCACGTGATCGCATCGAATTTTCATGAAACGCCAGTGGTATCACTTTTGTAAAATTATTCTACATAGTAACATCCAGTTTATCCCTTATATAACTGCCGTAGCATTTTCCGTTAAATTCTTGTCAATTTTCGTTTAATTCACCATCTTGACGTTTCTACTCTTAGATTGGTTGTTGTCTTTATAATTTATCCTAAATCATTTTTATACTCTCAAATATTTAACTTATTATTTTGATGTTTAATTCACCGTTTGATTTATCAACGCTCTCAAATGTTAAGGGCAATTTATAAAGACAACAACCAACACAATAAGGGTAGAAACATCAAAATGGTGAAATAAACGAAAATTGACAAAAATTTAACAAAAAATGCTATAACAATTAGATAAGGCATATATTAAATGTTACTATGTGGAAAAATCTTACAAAAGTGCTACAACTGGCGTTTCATGAAAATTCGTTCCTATTATATGAAATTTCCGAACAAAATATTCTAAAAACTAACAACTACTCAAATAATGCCATGTGTAATCATTTTTGTCAAAAAAACCAAATCCATCCAATTATTTAATGCCACATGTCACCATAGCAAAATAATGTCAGGACATCCAAAATTCTTCGTCTGATTCCTCTTTCTATTTCTCTTTCTTATTCATCATCTTCTCTTCACTTTCTCTCTCTCCATCTCCTCTTCCTTCTACGAGGAGTTGCAGAAGTGAAATACACTGCCATTAAACCTTCTCAAAGCTCCACCTGTAACCTAAGATCTTACCTCACATTTTTCTCTTGATAATCGTAGGTATCTAATTTTCTTTTCTTTCTATCTCAATTTCGCTGTTAATTTTTTCGATCTCTTTTATCGCATTGTTTTAGTGGACTTGTTTGATCGTTGATCGACATGCATTTACAAATGCATGTTTATGTGATTTTTAATTTTTTTTTCGGTTGATAATAGCTTGATCAATTTTTTCTTTTCGTGGAAATTTTTTGTGTGCTGAATAGAAATTTAAGGGATATTAGAGTTACCAGATGGCAGATGTTGTTGGTTTGAATTTCAATAGTAGGTTTTTGCGTGAATGTTTCCATAGTAATGTGTTGAGAAGTATATTTTGAAGTTAATTTTTCGAAGGGATTTGATTTAAGTACTCGTTACTTACGAAAATGAAGAATTTCTCTCCGAAGGTTTAGCTAAAAATGAGTGAAAAAGTTACATTTTAGTTTGATATTCATGTAAAATAAAATTACAGATTTTTTTATGATGATAAGAGTAATGCTGATTACTCGTTGTGATTTGAGTTATTGAGAATATTTGTAATTTATTGGAGTGTCATTCATTTGCACAGAGGAGTCAATACAAGATAAAAAAGAGAGAAGTCTTGTTTGAAGGAATACCCGCGTTTAAGTCGGAAGAAACGGGACCGGTTGATAGGTGGTTTGCGTTGGAGCTTTTTTATCGGAATAAGGTGACTTCCCTGGGTACCAGGATCTCAAAGAGGAGCTTGAGGGCGTGAAGAACAGCTTTTCAAAATACAGCGACCAAATTCAGGGGGTGAGTTCCCCCAAAGTGGCGAGTTCAGCACATCCCCATCTGTCAGGAGGGTGAATTCCACCCATTCTATCATGATGGATGATATGGAGAATGGTTCCATGGGACCTTACCTAGATAGGCCTCGCACTTTCCCTTATATGCGCACCAAATCTTATTCTCCCTTGGTAAGACTTCTTTCCTCGTAGCTTAACAATTTTGTTGGGCTTTGTTTATTTGGTAATTGATTGGGATCATCTTAGTGTTAGGTTGATCAGGCATTTGATGATCTATTGCCAATATTAGATACATGGTCAATATCATTTTGACCTGATTATTTAATCATAAATCAGTTTTTAATGTTACTTCCTCCGTTCTAAATACTCGCTACATAACGATTTTTGATACTATTCATCGTTCAAGTTTATTTTATATATTGCTGCCAACGTGTAAGAAAAATATAATCAAGTGTTATCTTGTTTGAATCGTGTAATCGCATACTTTTATTATATTAAGTTTTTATAATTTTTAGATGTGTATAGTTCAATATATAAATAATTAAAATAGCACATTGGATAATGTAAAGTCGTAGAAAGTATAGTGGAACGGAAGAAGTACGACTTTTTTGGGATACATACAGATGGTCAAGACACCTTTTTAGTGAATGAGGATCCTATCCCTTACTTAAAATGTAATGGAGGGTCCATTACTCAATTTAATGGCTATAATTGCTTGATGGAGTTTTAATAGGGGGGATTTTGACATTTTATTTTTTATTCAAAAATATGTGTTAAAAATCCTAGCATGGGTAATAGAGAAAAGTAATGGAGAGGATCCTAATACCTTTTGAGTCTAGTTGTGAAGCCGTTTGATGGTGCAGTTTTGTACTTGCCACAATCGTTTGTGGGCTTTGCCATAAGTTAAATTTTCATCAATTCATGGAGTAGGATGTGTTGGAGCAAGTGACAAATGTCACGGAGTTACAGTGGCTGATTGATGAGAGGTTGTTGGCATTTGAATTTTATAAAAGATGTTTTGTGATATCTTCTCTTGAGGGAAACATAGAGTTAAAACTTCAAAATTGCTTCATACACAAAATACCTTAATATGAAGTATGTCAATATAAATGGAATGATTAGTGGCACTTTTATAAGAAGGGATTTGGGAAAATAGAGCACGATATACAACTACAAAGACGATATGCTATTACGCAACAAATTTCCTATTTTTATGCTTTTTGTATGTTTCTAGCCTCATCCTAACATATACATAGACCTTATGCTTGGGCATTCCTTTTGTTGGAGCTTAAACCTGATTAAAGAACTTATATGTAAACGCACTTCATAACATGCTCATTATATCGTCAACAATATGGAATGGTTAGTGGAGACTTTTATAAGAAGGAATTTATGGAAATAGAGCAAAACAAATAACTACAAAAATGTTATGCTATTACGCAACAAGTTGCCATTTTTATGCTTTTCCCATACTTGTAGCTTCATCCTAACAAATGCATATAATTTATGCTTGGGCATTCTTTTTGTTTAATTGGTGCTTGAACCTTGATTAATGAGCTTATTATTAACACACTAAAGTACTAATATTTCTAACTTGCTTATCATTCATTCAACAATATGGCATGATTGTTATAGTTTTTACCTTGATGCTTAGTTGATTTGCAGAAAGGTAAGAGGAGGATGTATATGTAATTTCCTTTATAATGAGAAAGAATTAATCTCCTGTGCATTATAGTGTTTACACTTTTCAATGAGTCAATTCAGTTCAATACATTAATTCTTCTCATAATATGTCTCCATCAGATTTGATATGGTTAGGATGGGTAGGCTATAGGTGGAATGTTGGATGTGGTGGGTACTTTAGTAAAAATAAGAAACAATAGTAATATAAAACTTTAAATATTGGAAGTGAATGGTTAGAAAAGTGAAGGTTGAATTTGAGGAGTTTACACAATAAAGAGGTTTATATTGCCGACCTCATGTTAGTATTAAGGCTCTAGCATTGTCTTGGATGGAGTTAGAAGAAAAGTAAATTATGGAGAGATAAAAAAGGGTTGATGTGAAAGAAACAACGTCGTTTTATTGCCTAATCTCATTTTATGACTCTCACCCATAGTGCAAAAAGAATGCCCAAGGTGCAAAAATATGAAAAGGTCTAATGTAAACGATTTCATAGTTATTATAACAAAGAGGTTGTTTCAAGAAAGACCTGCAAAGGAAAACAACAAAAAACACGACAAGGCAATGCAAGATATGTATATATATCATTTGCTATGTATGATAAGGGAAAACAAAATGAGGTTATTACATTGAGTGATTGAACCCATTTGACATTATTGTAATATTATGGTGACATTTTTCAACCATTTTGAATGAGTATAGTAGGTTATGATTTTGTTTTTGTATTGGATAACTTGTGAGCTAACATAATTTACTACTTTGCTAAAGTTTTTTTTTTTTTTTATAAAAAATTTGAACTTCTTAATCGAACAATTACAAGTTGACATTTATTTGCTTTGTATATTCACCCTATTAATATTTGGAAAATTGATAGAGCAAGCATAATGCAAAAAAAAAAAAAAAAAAATCTCTTTAGTGAAACTCATTACTTATTGCAATTTTTAAAATTTTCGTGACATTAAATTTGTTAGACTTTGACATTTTATAATCCACCAAATATAATGTGTGTACCTGCCACATTCTGTGTGAAGTTTTTAAATCCCTTACTCTCATTGATTATGCTTGTAAATAATTATGTCATATAAATATCCTTGCTACCTTGTGTGTTTTGCAACACAACTACAATAGAATTTCTAAAGTGTATTAGTTCATGGACAATACTAATAGTTGCTTTTTACAGGTGTTTCGAATCATTATGGGTCTAAACACTCGCGTTCTTTTCATTCTTATGCTTTTGATCTTTGGAGTTATCTTCTATATTGGAGCTAGCACTTCTCCGGTCATTGTATTTGTATTTTCAGTTTGCATCTTCAGCTTCCTTTTGTCGATATTTCTAACAAAGTGGGTATTGGCAAAGGATGAAGGACCACCTGAGATGGCTGAGGTATGTATATTGCTGATATCTTAAACTTTTGTTTGGTGATTGCTATGTAAACTCACGTGTGGCTAATTTTTACAATATATATAAGTGGTAATATTTATTCTTTTATGTGAATATTCAAGAATTCCACGCACATTTTAATCCAACTGACTCAAGGTTTTTTCTGATTCCTCATTTTCTCTTGGTTGTTTAAGTGTATCCAAATCATTTTATAGTTTAATCCTACTGACTCAAGGTTTTTTCTGATTCCTCATTTTCTAACTCCGGTTTACCACTTGTCGTTCTTCTCGGAACATTTCATCTTATTTGCCCTATTTTTATATTTCTTTTACTTCATGAAATGTTGCACAAATATCTGTTGGCAAAAAGAAAGGTGCAAGACATTCTTTGATTACTTTTCTCGATAGAATTTGAAATTAAGATATAAGATAGGGCTTAGGACTTGCAAATATTGAGGAGAAGATAAAGACTCCTTTAAGATGGTTTGGACATGTACAAAGATGAGGGTATTAGTGAACCGGTAAGGATAATAGAAAGTTAGAGCTTAGTGGACTTAAAAAGAGGGCGAAGAAACCGCAAAAAACCTACTGGGTGAAAAAAAGATGTAAAAGGATTTAGGCTTACAAGTTAAGAAAATAGAAACGAATGAAGAAAAATTCATGTGGACGACCACTCAAACTGATCTATTGGTTCATGTAGTCGACCCTAATTTTTTGGGATTAAGGCTTTGACATTGTTAATGTTAGGGATACCCCCTCCCCATACTCATTATCCTTGGCGGATGTAATTTTAATTCCCACACTTGCCCATCTGGGTATGTATTAACATCTATCTCCACTTACTCTGATCGACTGGATATACCCATCACGATTATACCCACCTCATATGCACTCATTTTTCGTGCATGTTATATGCGTCCTATGCCATATTATTTCTTATAGATTTATTTGTGTTTCTAATTTAATTTAAAACATGTAGTGTTAATAAGTTAAAAATCAATATTTACGGTGAATAATTCATCATGTTATTTATTAAATCAAAAATTAAACTTTATATATTAAAAAAGATTTTATCTACAGGTTAAACATATAATTACTTTTAATTAGGCTATTTTAGGAAAAATTATTTTAACATTTTTTTTCGTATCAACAAATAAAATATTTTTTATTTATAAAATAATATATTATGGATAAAAGTTCGGTAGGTACTAGGTATGAGGCAGTGCGGGTGAATATGGAGAGGACGGGTGGGTATGAGGTGGATATGATCCTCTACCCGGTCACTACCCACCAAACTCATACCCACACCCGTCCTAATCGGAGCGGATGCGGTGCAAACTCCGTGAAATTATATCCGCCGACCAACTTGTTATTGTTGTAAATTTTACTACCTTGCCTGCACGATTTGATGATCATATGGTCTCCCTGTTAGCGTGATTTGCTGTTTCATTCATATCTGAGCTCACTCTTGCTAGATCTCATATGCCATTCGCGATGGAGCAGAAGGTTTCTTTAGGACTCAATATGGAACAATCTCCAAAATGGCCATTCTGCTTGCCTTGGTGATTCTCAGTATCTATTTGTTGCGGGATACAACTCCTCAACAGGAAGCTGCTGGCATTGGGAGGTAAAAACATGTTTTCTATTGGTCTAACTCAAGAGAGCATGAATATTCTCTGTCACTTGTTTGTCCTTGACCATTTTTTTCTTTCATTTGTTGATGCAGGGTTTCATCTGCGTTTATTACTGTTATTTCATTTCTGCTCGGAGCTTTATGCTCAGGTATAGCAGGATATGTGGGAATGTGGGTGTCTGTTCGTGCAAATGTTCGTGTTTCTAGTGCAGCAAGACGGTCAGCTAGAGAAGCCTTACAGGTTGGTGCTGTCTCTTGCTTTTAGATTAAAGAGTTAATTATCTCTGTTGAAACATGTAAAGTTAAGAATTGGGTAAACTGTTTTCAGGTAGCTGTTCGTGCTGGTGGCTTCTCTGCTCTAATTGTTGTAGGTATGGCTGTAACTGGGATTGCCATTCTCTATGCTACCTTCTATGTATGGCTGGGGGTGGATTCACATGGTTCTATGAAAGTCACAGACTGTATGTGTTTCTCTTTTCTCTCCTATGTCCCTCTTTGAGTTGTGTTTTTCTATGTATGTTCAAGTATGGAATTATTTCTTATCTGATGTTTGATCTTTGACTAGTTGCAAACAAACACTTGCTTAATAATATGCTTTCATTGAAATTTTGTTTCTATGGTTGATGGCAATTTCTTACAGATTGTAGCTGCAACTGTTCTTTAGTCTTAGTGAAGATTGCACTTCCTTTTTCCTGTTTAAATTTATAACTCATGCAGTTATGCTTTAAGTGTTTAAGCGAAATTTACAACTTATGACATGCATTGGTACTTTTACCCGCACTTAATGCAGTATTTAGGAGTGTGGATGTTCTTACACTTTATATTTGATGCAAAATAAATGAAGAACAATCTTTTGCATTGAATGTCTAACATGGAAGTTATGAGGGATGTGTTATTTTGAAAAATCTGGTCATTTACGGAAAAAAATTTTACTCGAATCACTGTGATTTTAGAACATAGTAGAATCTAAAATGTAATGATTTATCAATTTATATCCCTTTTGTGTTATGATTCTGTTAATAAAAACTATTATTGCACATAAATTGTAATTATCACATAAATTGTTAATAAAAACTGTTTATATCCCTTTTCAGTCTTTTCAATCTAGATGTAAGTCCATTAGCTGTTCTATTTCATCTGATGCTGAGACAGAGTTATCTGAAAACAACCATATCTTTCCTTGAATTTTTCCATATGAGGCTGAGAATTCTTTCAGCGCAGTGAGATTTCTTTTGCTAGTAATTCTTGTGGATGTTGGAGAATGGAGATGAAAATATCTTTTTAACTTGAAATGACATGCTGGTTGTCATCCTCGTACCCCTCCGTCTTTATAACATATATTTTTTTTCAAAAATTTGTGATCCCTTTGATCATTAGGATAAGAAAAAACCAGCCTCTTTATTGGTGGCTGCACATACAATCTAATCAATTTGTCTGAAACAAATATCTCAAAATCTGTTTCCAATCATCCCATTAAGTTGTACTTTGTCACAAGGATATAAGTCCAGGAACTGGAAGCTGTCTAATTGATGAAAGTCCTGCACTGTGTTCTGGAAATATTCCAAATATGGATACAATAAAGGCTAACATTTGCAAAGTTATTTTACAAGCTTAGAGCTATAGTGAAATTTTCTTCTCACTTGGGTAAATCTCCTGTGCTCAAACAGATTAACAAAGTTTTTTGACCATCACATTCGATGGCTTCTTAACAGTTAAATATGTGCTGCTTGAAGGGCGGGAAATACAAAATGTTGATTGTAAAGAGTGTTGAATTTTTAAATGCCCTCCTACTTGTTATTGAGTTGTTATTGTTGCTATTATTCCATTCTTTTTGTTTGGATGTTGCTTATGTTTGTTTCTTCCAAGTTCCTTAACATGAAATTTACCCTCTTTTTTTTTGATATCTTAAATAATGGCTATGTTATGCACGGCACAACCTATACCACACGCTTACATTAGACTTTCCAAGAGGGCAATTAAGTAATTCTTGCAAAAGAAGAGCATGGAAGAAAAAATTAGGGAATATATTCTGTTAGTGTTTGTTATGCTAGAACAAATTCAGTTAGCAAATTAATAGGATTTGAGTAGTAGATAAGCTCAAGGAGAGGAGGGTTAATTCATGCTTTTGGAAATTACAAATTGTGTTCGTACACATTGGAAGCTTGGAGTATGCTCAAAATACTCTTATGTTTGTAGCTATTGCTATCTTCAATAAATACTATTATTACTTTCATAAACATTCTGTTTTACGCCAGAAATCTGCTCAATTTTTTAATTCTACTAATTTGTCCAGATTTACTGTCTTGGCTAACTCATTTCATAACAGGCTATTGAATGAGATGTACTTTTTTGTAATTGAATCCTTGTATTTTCTGCTGTAATTTCTGTTAGGATTAACCCTTCGAATATTTATGCCAGTGCCTCTTCTCCTTGTTGGTTATGGTTTCGGAGCTTCTTTTGTTGCCCTCTTTGCACAATTGGGTGGTGGTATATATACAAAAGCTGCTGATGTGGGAGCTGACCTTGTAGGAAAAGTTGAGCAGGGAATTCCTGAAGATGATCCTCGTAACCCTGCTGTCATTGCTGACCTGGTATTATATACCCTACTTCTTGAAACTTGTTAACGATTTAATTTTTTTTATCATCCCTTAACACGTGTTTGCATTATATATATACTTTAAGTTGACTCTGATAGTTGAAATCAGATTTATGCTTTTGCCCTGCTGATGTGAATTCTTTTGATTAAATAAAGGTTTTTTTTTAGGCCTTTAGAGTTCCAGATATACTAAAGATAATTTCTGGGAGTGGCATTATCTTATGTGCAGAAAGCATTTTAGGATTGGTAATCAAATATGAGTTCAAGAACTGATTCTTCAATACATCTACATGGAAATTTTGATTATCCCCTTCTCCAAATATTGTGGTAACTGGAAAGCCTTGGCTTGCTAAGTACCTGGAGTGGCATACTATATTATTGTTGAACTCACAGGCAGTGTTGTGTTTGAATTTTGCACTCTAGTGCTCTAGTCTGAACATTTACCTGCAGAGAAACTTGATTTTTTAATGGAAAGAGCAGAAGAAAAGGGGTGCCATGCTTGTACATAAGTATCTATTTTTTTCAGTTTTCTTCTTGGTGTCTCCTTCTCTCCCTTTTTTATTTTGTTATTCTCTGTGTGTGCGGGGGGGGGGGGGGGGGGGGGGTTGTAGGGGTATGTGCGGCTTTACAATCATCAGTTGTCTCAACTTAATGTTGTTTTTTCAAATCTTTGTTTTGTCTCCCTTGACTCAACCTCCCCCTTTTGTGCCTAAGAATTTTTTCTAAGATGATCTTGTTAAAGTTGCACTACTCTGAAGGACCTAAGAACTCCCCAACCCAGCTTAGGGGGGAGCTATTTAGTGGCATTAGGGCAATGGAAATATGCTATGATCCTGTTGTATATTACACCAGGAAAGAAGAAGTGCAACAGCTTAATGTATCATAAAAGACAACTCATATTTTCCTTCTTATGCCATGTTCTTTCTTTGATCTGCACATCTTTTGGGATATTTTTCATGCGTATTGTTAGGTGGTGAACTATATGACTATGAATTTAGTAGTTGCAGATGTTGCATCATTAAATATATAGAGGAGATTCGTTGGATTTAAGTGACACTTTAATGAAGACACATTGATATGTGATTTTACAGGTTGGAGACAACGTAGGTGACTGTGCTGCTCGTGGTGCAGATCTGTTTGAAAGCATTGCTGCAGAAATTATAAGCGCTATGATATTGGGTGGAACAATGGCTCAACATTGTAAAATTGAAGGTGAGTATTAGATTTGTTGATTGTTTCATTCCCTTACTAATGTAGCTGGCTTTTGCCTTTGCTTGGGATTTGATTTATGGTGTCTATTTCTTAGAATAAAACCTCACTGCTCCTAGCTTAATTAAGAGTTACTCGTAGAGGTTTTAATGACCAAAATGCATAATTACCTTGGATTTTTTTGGGTACTTTTGTATCTTGCATCTTATAGATTAGCTGCCCTTTTTCTGGTGACGCAGATCCTTCTGGTTTTATCTTGTTCCCTTTGGTGGTTCACTCCTTCGACCTTGTCATATCCTCTGCTGGTATATTTTCAATAAAAGGCACACGAGAGGCTGGTAAAGGCATAGAAGATCCAATGAAAGTTCTTCAAAAAGGATATTCTATCACGATAGTATTAGCAGTTCTGACTTTTGGTGTGGTAAGAGAAAATTCTTCATGACTTCACTGATGTTCTCTTTACTGATTGTAAATAAATCCACTTATACCATTTATTTTTTCTCAGAATGGGAGGGAAAAAAAGAAAGCAAAAGCTGCTCATGGATTTTGATTGTTCTTATTTTTGGTTTTAATGTCTTTGTGTGCAGTCAACACGTTGGTTACTCTACACAGAGCAGGCGCCTTCCGCTTGGTTGAATTTTGCCTTATGTGGACTGGTGGGAATCATAACAGCATATGTTTTTGTATGGATAACCCAGTACTACACTGATTACAAGCATGAGCCTGTACGCACATTAGCTCTTGCAAGCTCAACAGGTCATGGGACTAATATTATTGCTGGTGTCAGCTTAGGACTGGAATCAACTGCACTTCCAGTTGTCGTCATTAGCATTGCTATTATCTCTGCTTTCTGGTTGGGTCAGAGTTCTGGATTGTTGGATGAATCTGGAAATCCTACTGGTGGACTGTTTGGGACTGCAGTAGCCACAATGGGCATGCTCAGTACGGCTGCTTATGTTCTGACTATGGATATGTTTGGCCCAATAGCTGATAATGCTGGTGGAATTGTGGAGATGAGTCAACAGGTATGATTGAATTGTTGAGACTTTTTTTTTTGCACTATTTCCTATTAGCTCATGCTAATAGTTAGTATATACTTCTGTACAGCCTGAAAGTGTTCGAGAGATTACTGACGTCCTTGATGCAGTTGGGAACACTACAAAGGCTACCACAAAAGGTTTTGCTATTGGATCTGCAGCACTTGCATCTTTTCTTCTTTTCAGTGCGTACATGGATGAGGTGTCATCTTTTGCTCGTGTGCCTTTCAAAGAGGTTGGATTTAGCTGCATTTTGGCTTTTTTGCTCATGTATTCACGGTGTTTCATTGCCTCTGAATGTTTAAAATGTCCTATATTTCAGGTTGATATTGCAGTTCCTGAAGTTTTCATTGGTGGCTTGCTAGGCTCGATGCTGATTTTCCTCTTCAGTGCATGGGCCTGTTCAGCTGTTGGTTGTACAGCTCAGGAAGTGGTAAATGAAGTCAGGAGGCAATTTATTGAGAGGCCCGGAATCATGGTAAAGTATTCCTCTGTAAATTTATTAGTAATTCATCAGGTATAAGTTAATGATTGCCATCCCTTTACAGACTTACCAGGAGAAGCCTGATTATGGTCGCTGTGTAGCAATTGTAGCATCTGCCTCATTGAAGGAGATGATTAAACCCGGTGCTTTGGCTATTATATCACCTATAGCAATTGGTAGGCTACATGTTCCTCTATACTGACTACTGGATTTACTTCCGTAGATGATTTTGCTTTGATATATATTCCTCAGACCCTCCTGGTAAACCATAGAATTATGTGGATACTTTATCTGCTGTTTTGCCTCATTATTAACAGAAGTGTTGCAGGTTTTATTTTCCGGATGTTGGGACATTACGTTGGACATCCGTTACTTGGTGTGAAAGTTGTTGCTGCAATGTTGATGTTTGCAACTGTTTCTGGAATCCTCATGGCTCTTTTCTTGAATACTGCTGGTGGTGCTTGGGATAACGCAAAGAAGTATATAGAGACAGGGGCTCTGGGAGGCAAGGGGAGTGACTGTCACAAAGCGGCCATAACAGGAGACACGTAAGTTATTATAGTAATATTTTATGATCTTATAAGATTCTATGGCTCATATGGTTCTCACAGAGCCAGTCTACTGAAAAGATATTTGTAAAGCTAAATGGAAAAGGAAAAACAAAAGAAAATTTCTCCCACCAGTACAGTCTTGTGTCAACTCCATCCTCTTTCCACACTTTTCCCTGCTACAGCACATTATCATTGCTGCATACAGCCATGCAACCTTGTCTCTTGGTTTGCACCTCGGTCACTCTCTCTCAAATTAATGGTGTTGTTTAATGTCTAAGATTATCAATATTCTTTGTTCGAAGAGAAGAGATTATCAATTTCTTGACGTGAATAGTAAAAACCTAACAAACAAAATCGGGGTTCTTGGGCGTGGTTGTTAATTGTTGAGTGTGTTTGGCAATGACGTTTTGATTATCTTTTGGCTTTTGGATTTTTGGTTGGTCAAATAGCTAAACATATGCTTGGTCAAAAAGTTTACTTTTAAGCTAAAACTAAAATGCTAATACCAATAGCACTTCCATTGCTTTTGACTTTTTGACTCGCTTTTAGTTTTCTAATAAACTATCAATCAATAACTAATTTTTACCAAACATCTGCATAATAATGAGTTGCCGCCATCCTTCCCTCTCCAAATCCTGCTCATAGTTTTATGGGCGGAATACACTGGGTAAGATGATGATGATGATAATGATCTACATAATAACCAACTTAAACAAATTGTTTAATGGTTTGCAAATCACCATATACTTCTATAAGGTCGAACTAGCCAACAACCATTTGCCAAACTGACTAAGGAGATCAATGGGGAATGACCTTGTATAATAGTGGTCTTTGTCACAAATGGAAGTAATATGAGGATGTGGTTGAAAAGAGTAGTTGCCAATTTTGAGTGAAGTGAGGGATATGAACTGAGGATTTGGGCTGTTGTTCACCGCTGAGATATCAGTGACAATTATGTTGAGTGTATTGTAGGTGGGGTGGTGGTTCTGTCCAAGAATGAAGAGGCACTCCTTAATAGTGGGTTGCAGGCTTATGCTTCCAATGTAGGTGATGATGGTAGTCAAGAATGAGGATAGATACCTTGATTATTGGTCGCAAGCTTATGCTTTCAATAAGGTAGCCTTGAAACCCAAACTTTGGGAATTAAAATCCCAAGGTGGATGAAAGGAATTACTTTAATGTTTTTGGGTGATCTGAGAGAGAAACAATCTGGAAATGAACTTACTTCCTCAGTTTCAGAAAAGTTGCAAGCAATTTGCAAAAAAATAACAAAATTGAGGGGCAATAGTGGGGCAAGTGAAAAGAGAGAGCAAGTGGGACCCTGGGAGGAGAGAAAGAGAAATTAGATGAATAGGTGTTAGAAAACACCTTAAAATGTAATGTTGCAATACATGTTAAAATTTCTCAAATTGGAAAGTATTGCGACTAACTGGAAATAGAGGAAACATTTGCCTCATGCCTGGGTATGCTGTTTCATACTTTCATCGGTACGGTCCCTTGGATTTGGCTATAATTGGCAAAATTACTTTATTTAAAGCACAAACAGAGTGTTGGGTGGTCAAAACATCTAACGTTAGTGTTTGTTTAATTAGCTGGTTGAAATAACATATTATTAAAAATAAAAATTGTTTTTGAACAAGCTACTCCTAGAAGTTGGTAGTTATATCAATCACTCAAATCAGTTACCAGCAACCATACATTTGTTGAACACCCCCAAAGGATAACACAAAATGAAATGTTTTTTTTTAGCAATTATAGAATATATGACAGATTCCTTAAGTACAAACCTCATCAAAAAGCATTCTACATGCATTTAAATCTTGATAAATTTAAAGTTGAAGTAATACTTAGAAATTACATGCATTACATGAAGTTTATGTATCTGAAAACCCCTGGTTCCTCTCCAAAAAAATGAAAAACAAATTAAAAGGTGGACACTAGCAGGTAGCAACAGATAATTTAGCAATGTTGTCAACTGCATTACCATAGATTCCATATAAGTAAGCAACTATTGTCAATTAATTATAAGGCAATTAACCAAAGAAAAGAAATACAACTATAAAGGGACAAAAGGAACGAGGATAACAGACTCAGACCCAGAAAGGAAATTAAGCTGTACATTTTCCGGTATTTCGCATTTTAAGTTTTATAACCTGATTAGTCACCTATTGCTTCCAAGAAATCTTGCTGATTGAAGTTGAAGATGCAGCACCAGCGAATAACTGAAGTTTAAGACCTAGCGAAGTCTTGACAGTAGTAGGGACTGACGCCGTAGCCGGTGAGATGGAGATGCCGAGGGCAGAGGCGCCCGTTTGGGGATTGGAAAAGTAAGGAAAGGGCATTCTTATTTTTTGGGAGAAGAAGAAAACCTAAAATCTTGTAATGTTTGTCAATAACATTTACCTTGGTAGCACTTGCTATCAAGTGCTATGCTGTAGATCGGCCTATGGTCACAAAATTGAAGGAACCATAGTAATTATTCTCTTTAGCTTTTCGACCTCAGTCCTGTTCTTAGCACTTATCAAGCTGTCATACTAACCTTTGGTCCCTCGGCTTCACAAGTTTCAGACATTGGTGGTGTTGTCTAATTGTGAACTTTAATTGTGCGTTCACTGTTGAGATTTCAACTATCGAAGTTGCTTTTATATTTATTTTTAGCTGGACTTGATCAAATCATTGTGCTTGTAGTTGAATTGATAAATTTTGTTCTGTTGCAGTGTTGGAGATCCTTTCAAAGATACAGCAGGACCTTCAATCCATGTTCTGATTAAAATGTTGGCAACAATTACTCTCGTTATGGCGCCTGTATTCCTGTAGACCTGTTAAAATGGACACTCATAGATTTAACTCTGCACATCGAGGTTTTCCAGTGTCCGTGTGATGCTGTTGGTCGTTAGAGGCATTTTAATGAAGCCAAAGTGTGCCAAAATCTTTTGTCAAGTTGGTTACATAGAAATTCATTTTTATATCATAATCTTGAATAATTCTCTCTTTAGGCAAAACACAATACTGGATATCGTCTACTCTTGTGTCGATGCTTCTCTGTAATGTATGTGACAAGATGGTACCGTGAGAAGTAAATGTTTATATTGAGAGGTTTTGTAACCCAGAAAATGACTTAAAATAGGTTTATCAAAGAACCATTCTACAGCATACGTTGTTAAAGTCTAGAACCCAAACCACATGGAACTTTTCCTCATTTTTCTTGACCACTGTACTCAAAATGGATTATTTTGCACCAGCCGTCGTAGTGGTTATACTTGGAAGATGGCGGGTGAGACCAACGTTTATGTCTCCACTGACGATCTTTCAACATTAATCCAAAATGCCCCTTCATATTGTATCCTAAGAGTGAATGCTCTGTGCAGTGGTGAGGGCGTGGGCGTGTGCGAGCGGCACATAGCTCCTTGCTCGCCCAATTTATGAGCGTTGATACACGGTAGGAGCTTCTTTTAGTTTCGTATCCCGTCATTGCCACTTCAACCTTATGTCATGCCTTTTGAGGATGATTACATTTTGTCTAACGCATAAGTAATTCATTAAAAAAAGTTTTTGTAAATTATAAAATGTTGGGAGGCAATAGTAAATTCCTTGAAAAGAGGAAAATATTATCAAAAATAATACTCCAACAAATAGTGTAGAAATAGTAAGTAGTAATAGTAATAAATAACATGTATTGCACTATTAATACAGTCTTCTTGCATTGTTGTTGCAAGTGAAGTATACCAACAATACAATACGGTATTAAATTTTTTACAACACTTTCTCTCTATATAGTCCTTAATTCTTAACAAAAAAAATAAATATTATCAACATTAATTTTTTTTTCTACAACCTTTTATTCTCTCACTTCTTCTACATGTAAAATCACCAATAACGTTATCAATTCTATATAACTTCTTAACTATCGGTAGTTTTATTAAGTTAAACAGCTATAGTCTGACTATGACTTTGGCATACCCTTTTCCTATTATTTTGGTAATGAGAAAGCTTTCCCTTTAATATGGGCGTTAGGGCTATATCAAATTAGTTAACTGATTGGGTCGTAATAAACAGTAGAGAGACAACAACGCAGATAAATACACGCAGACAACAAAAGTAATTTTATTATTCTATCTTCCATCATTAAAAGGACTTGGGATTTAAGGAGTGAAAACGTCTAAATTTCTAGTAGTTTTCGAATATACGTGGATATAAATCAAACAGCGAAAGAATAAATTGCTTCCGCATTATTGGTTAGTCTTTTAATATTGTCCAATATAAACCAATAAAAAGTAAGGAATAAAACTATGGAATTGGAAACAATAAAATCTTATCTTCACCTTTCAAATTTCACTTCACCCTCCTCAACACTCGCATCAATTCATACCCAAAACCCAAAACCCAAAACCCTAATCAACTTTTCTTCTCCCCTATCAAAAAATGGAACCCCAATTCCCAAATTCCTCTGTTTCATCCCCTCAACAATCCTCAAACTCCAAATCCAAAGACTCACCCACCCAAAAACAGAAACCAAAGCTCCCAACCCCACAAGATTTAATCACCCATTACGAATCACAAGGTATGGATTCCCATCAAGCCTCCATTAAAGTCATTGATGATCTTCAACACATGCTTTTTCGGGTTGTATCTTCCGGAAGAGGGAAAAAAGACAAATTGAAAGCTGAAACTTCTAGAAAGCTCGATAATGTAAATGCCCGTCTTGCTATAATTGAAATGAAGCTTGATTCGAAACCTGGGTACCCTGAAAGTATTGCTATTGGTGTTGCTTCTGCTGCTACTTTTCGTGGGTTTTCTGCTATTTGGCCGCACATTGCTGCTGCTGCTTCTAGTGTTTGGAACTCTGTTAGGGGCTCTACCAATACTTAGAATCCGAGAAAATCGGCTTTTGTTTCAATTGGTGTTTTTTATACTTTTCCTGACTAAGGTTTTGTATTCAAATTCTCGCTGCCCCTTTCTTTTCCCGAGCCTACCCTGTACTCAAATAATACTTAGAATCCAAGAAAATCAAGGAAATCACAATGAATTTAGGAGTTTTTTGGGTTTTAATTGTGTAATTGGAGTGTATGGAAATAGTTGATGAAAAGTTTTTGTTAATTGTAGAACATTGAAAAATGAGAATCGAGAATTATTGAATCTTTAATGTTATATATAATTTTTTTGAAAAATTATCGAAAATAATATAATTTTTTTTTTTGCTTATTTCATGACAATGATAATAATTTTTGATTATCTTAAATAATACCAATTTAGGACCAACTTAGAAGTGTTTTCTTAGAATATCACTTATATGTTAAAAATTAATTTATAAGAGTTATTCCCTCCGTTTCTTTTTGATCTTCCGCATTACTATAACGGGTAGTTTCAAAAGTTCTTTCACTTTAGAATACTTTCTATTTTTAGAAAGTTTTTATCTCACTTTTACCCCTTAAAATCCCCTTTTCTTTTAATGTACCCATTTTCTTTTATTTATAATTATTTTCTCTCTCATACTTCCAATACAATCATTACTTCACACTATTATTTAATTAAAATAATACCCACTACAACCTCATACTTCCAATACAATCATTACTTCCCACTATTATATAATTAAAATAATATCCACTGCCACCAAAGATTCTCTTTTTCTTAATTTTTGTGAAATACCCAAATAGGAAGAACAAATAGGAACGGGAGGGAGTATATGATTTAAAAATTAATAAATTAGTTATTGGTGTTATTCATTAAAGTTTAGAAGTATTATCGTAGGAAATTAACAAAACCTCGTGTAACGTGGGAATTTTTCTTAAGCCGACTTACACGAGTGGTTTGTAAATAATTGGTTAATGTTGATGGGCTTGTTAAACAAATGACTTATTTCCTCCGTTTTGAAATACTTGTTACATTTTGGTTACGGGTACTATTTATTGTTTAAGCTTATCTTATATATTGCGACTGATGTGTAAGTAAAAATATAGTTAAGTGGGATCTTGTTTGAATCGTCTAATCTCATACTTTGATAATATTAACTTTTTATATATTTAAGATGTGTATAATTCAACATATAAATAAACAAAATAATACATTAAATTGTGTAAAAAATCAAATGTAGCAACTATAATGAAACGGAGGAAATATAAGTAAAAGTCGACTTTAACGGTTAATTTGACTAGATGATTTCATCAATTGGTTTGATTAGATAATTTTAAACACGATAGTAAATTTAGTTTGTTTAAAAATAGCAAATTTATATCAATAAATTTTTTAATTGGTTATTTTAGTAAATATTAGCATTAAATTTTAAATGATTTTTCACCGTAAAATAAACCAAAGCACCTTAAGTTTGTTTTGGCTGATTTACAAAGAATGGTTTTCCTCATTTACCTTATCACCTCTCATATTTAATTATATGCTTCCATTGAAAATTACGAGTTAGCAATATGATTTTTGGCACTAATAATAAAGATTAAATATTTATATTTGGAGGGATTCTCTTTCAAAAAAAATAAAATAAGATATTTGAAGAAGTACTTGTATAATTAATTATACCACTATTAATTAGCAATATGAAGCCTTTTCCCAATTTTAATGTAAAGAAAGACAATATAAAAGAATTAAGGAGTAAAGAAAAAAAACAAACAAGGTCCCACCGAGATTTGAACTCGGGTTACTGGATTCAGAGTCCAATGTCCTAACCACTAGACCATGGGACCAACTTGATAATTATTACAATTTTTTATTTAAGAATCTTTAATTACTTGTGGTAAAATGTGTTATTGCATTAAAAGTATGAAAAACTAGAATATTTTTGTTTAATACTTTATTAGCGAACTCATGTATAAGCCTAATTTTCTAATTACTTATGATTTTTTAAACAAGTCTTGTATGAAACTGTTTCATCATGAGCAAGTTCATATAATTAACCTATTTTTCTAATTAATCACTTTAAGATTATAAGTGATCACTTTATGACTATAAAATGATTACATTAAATAGTGAACAAAGATCCTGGTCAATAAAACTCGAAAAATTTGTTCGCTATTCCTAACAGCGAACAAAGACTTTGACTTTTATTGACCAAGTCTTTCTTCACTGTTACTAACAGTGAATAATGTCAATTTAAGTTCATCACAACACCCTTTCTTCCTCATTTTCCCAATTTCAGTAAACCCTAAAATTTTTACGACTTTCTCTCTTCAAAATCCATCCATTTTTAAAGTTTCAAAACCTTCAATTAATCCCTCCCTCTTATCCGATTCAACTATACTAAAATGGTCTTCCAAAGTCACAAACTATACATACCATGAAAGAGCCCAAATAGTATTAAGAACTACGAACCATTACTGAGCCATTTACATGCCGGTCTAATTCATTTCCATCTTCAATTGAAGGTTTTAGTTATTATTTTCTTTTACTTGAGTATGAATTTAGATAGCTAATCAGGTGAAGTTTTGGTCAACAAATATGTCATGTTGGTAGTAAAGATGTCAACATTACAAAAATTATGACAATAAATTGTAAAAAAAAAAAAAAATAAATAAAATTCTAACGTGTATAAAAACAAAACAAGTAAATTCATGATAATAATCGACAAATTATTGTTTTTAGGAAATTTTAATTCAGCTTTAAAGGTTTCCTTTTTCATTTATCTTTGAATAACTTGAAAGATATTTAACTCATTTATAATGTTAGACTTTTTATTTAAAATAGTTATTGTTTGGCAAAGCTAAAATCAATAACAGGATATATTTACAGTAACAAGTACAGATTGAAGTGCAGCAAGATTTACACTAAATATGAGGACATGAGATTCCAACTAATTTTCATGTGAGAAGGCATGGATGCAACAAAACGAAGGACATCCGGCTTCTCATTGTGCTTGGGGTGATGTTTTGTGGATCGTTGTTCTAAAACTCCGAGGAATTTGGCAATGTTCGGGAGAACAATCTCTCGGCAATAGAGGTGTAGTAATGGAACTTTCGACAAAACACTTCCCTTTTGAACATCCAAACCATCCGGTCGTCGCAACTTGTAAGGCTCTCCGCTCAATGGCTCGATGTTAACTTGAGGTGTCTGCTTCCATTTCCGATGCACCAACCAACCGTACTTGTAGTCACCCACAATGGGCGTGCCGAGTGCTTGAGCACAGTGCACTCGAAGCTACAATAAGAGGATGACATGATAGGATTATCATCATTTTTAATTGCACAATACTAAAAAAGATGATTTCAAGAAAAGAAAACTAAACACTTGATCATTTGTTACCAGGAACGACTTTCGATTTGGAACAGGGAAAGGGAACTGGAACGAAAACACGAAACGCAATCTAGATTGACTCGGCAACGATTGAGTACGATATACATTATGTATAAATCATATTTGAAAACAAAATTAAATTAAAATGATCATTTTGCTTTTAAGAAATTATTTTCAAGTGGAATTTTTTTAGATTTCTGGGTTTTATCTCGTTTTTTCCTCCCTTTTTCTCTTTAATTTGTAGATGAAGGCCAAAATACCTTCTAAAAAGGTCTTCTACACCGGGACGTCACCTTCAGTGATTTGAATCGCGTTTTGCGGTGATTGGGGACAGACGTTCCCGGATTGCGGAACGTGTCTATGTTCCACGTTCCATGTAACTATGCACTTGTTTGGAATGAAGACATGGTGCACGGATTAGAAATTATGATGGGAAACACTAGTACATGATGTTATCACTAAGAGCAAACGCGACTACACGAGTGACGTTAGCACTAAGAGCAAAACACAATATGACTGCTGCTTCTGTACTATTTACACGAGGAAATAAGTTTGCATCCATAGTTGTAAAGGAGCATAAGAATACACACGTCATCAGAATACCAAATTAATAGAAAGAGTTCTATGTACCTGATGTTTTCGGCTAGTATGTGGGCGTAGTTCGAGCCATGAACACCCATTGATCATAGGACCGAGAACTCGATACTCGGTCACAGCTTCTTGAGAAGGTTCTACACCTGATGGATGAGCCAGTATGATCCTCTCGGTTTTTCCATCATCGAGAAGCACCTGTCGAAAAATCTTCACAAATCAAAATAAGGGGCAGGAAGGGGAGATGTTTAAGTGGATATAGATAATAACCTTTGTGAGTGGAACACGTATTACACCTTCCTTTTCTGTGGGGCAGCCAATGACCAATGCCCAATATCTCATGAATGTTGCAGTACATGCATCATTCCAAGCCTTCATAAGCCAAAAATAATTCGTCAGATTTTCGACTTCCGACATAAAGACGACATAAGAGAATCGTAACAATGGTGGCAATACCAGACACGATGTTTTAGCCGCATTAACATTGGTAAATAGTTGTTGAAGGTAAGAAACGCTTTCCTTGGTCCTCCCCATCAAAAGGATACCACTAGTTTCTCTGTCAAGACGATGTACCTAAACACACATGTTGAGGCAAGATAAAATGGACATAAAACCCCAAAGGAAAAGTTAGTCTTCTACAATGGTAGCTGGTTGCAACTAACTTTTTTTAATAACCCAAATGAGAGGAACCTGGAGTTAGACTACATTTTTTGAGTTAAGGGGCCAGAGTCTGAACCCCTTTCAGAATTTAAAACATAATCTGTAATTTTTCATTTAAAAGCATGGACCTTTTCATGAAGTTATTGAATCATAAGAACATCCAACTCCACGTTATTGGGAGTAAGGTGTTGACGTTGTTGTGTAGTGGCAATATGAGAAGCCATATTTCTCCAATACAAAAAAGAAATTTTTGACTCTGGCTTCTTACTTTTTTTTGTCTTAGAGTACTTAACTTAATCTCACACTCACTTACTCAAGTATAAACCGGAAAACTTTTTTGTAATTAGGATCTAACTTTAGAAGGTAGTTAACAACATCCAAGAGTCTGGTGGTTTACAATACTTTAATAATATTTTTGGAGATTTTCCAAAAACACCTTGTGTTCTTGAACACATGGTGTTTTTTCCTTTCTCCCATTTCTTTCTCTCTCCAATTATATAAATACTTTTTTACATAATCCTATCTCTACTTCCTCTTTTACTATTATTTTAATAGAAACACCAAGGTCAAGATTATCACGAACTATGCTCTAAGAGCTTTGACACAAAGTAAAAAGGCTACTATAGAGACAATATTAGCAATAATTTCCTAATAAAGAAGCATTGTGGGGGGAGGGAGTACATGTTCTTCAGTGAATATCATACAGAAAAATAAGCTTCCTAATTATAAGTATCAGCAGCTCATTGCCAGTCAATGATACTACTAAATACAATATATTTTCTAACATAAATAAGATCGAGGTGAAAACTTACCAACTGCGGACCTTCCTCATAATCATACGTTAATGCAGCAGCAGCTAAAGCATCCATGCTGTTATGAACAGGCAAATTCCCCTGCCACATATTCCAGTACGAGTTGGTAAGAAAAGAATGAGCATATACACTCGAGTGCCATATACAAACATGCTCACTTAAGCAGTCACCTTCATGGGTAATTTTGGAGGCTTATTAAGCACAATAATAGCAGAATCCTGGATGTCAACACAAGCAGAGGAAATTTAAAAAAAGTTCTTAAAAAGCATGAGATAAAGAAAGCAATTGCCTCATATTGGGAACATATAAAACTCTACAGTGAGGTATTTGTTACTACTCCGTCCCATTGAAATTGCAACAAGTACGTAGAGTAACTTTATTAATTTCTTTATTTGGTGTTAGGTAGAATAAGACAAAACGTTTGACAAATGTGAATGAGATGAAATGACAAGTTTAATGTGAATGAGAATTATAGAGTGTGGCGTCATAACCAAAAATCCCATCAAATGGACTAAAATGGAATATATAGCAAGTTTTATGGGACGAAGTGAGCATAGTTTACTAACAACTAGTACAAAAACATTAAAGCATATATAACAATGGAAGACCTACCTTGTACATAACAAGCCTTTGCAAATAAGCAATTTCATCAGCATTTGGGTTCAAAGTTCCACAAGGTATGGGATCAAATCTTTTTGAAATCCTACTTTCAGCGATCGACACGGGCACATAGATTCTTGCACCTGCCTTCATGACGTCATTGTGCTTAATCTGTAGATTAGCTGTAGAATTGTAGGAAACTTAAACCAACATGGAAGTATACACAACAAGAAGCTGCAAGCCTACAAATAAAAAAACATTTATAAATGAAAACTTAAACAGACAATTACCTTTCTCATGGATTTCTTCCCTGTGATGCTCGACGAGTCTTCCGTACACGGATCTTCCATTTGCACCTACAGCCATAAAGACAACAAAAAACGATTAGCACTTTAAGAGTACCCAATGCATCACAAAGGCTCTCTATTCTTCCCCACTTATTAAATGTTTTGATATAGTTCAGTTGAGTTGTAATGAGTTCGGTAAAGTTCTAGTAAATTGGAAAGAACAAATCCTAAGTGCCCCTAATTTATTTTTCTGCACATATATCAATTCTCTTCACCTCAAACTATATCAAATTTGAGTACAGGGTAGGATGAGGGAAGGGAAAGCTAGGGGAGGGGCAGCCAGAATCGAGCCCGTGACTTACTAAGAGAAGTGATACGCATTCCTAGAGGTGTTTATTCGGGTCATCGGATTAATTTCGGGTCAGGTGTTCAGGGTCGGTTCAAAATCGGATCTTATGTTCACATTGATTTTTACAGTATTTTAATTAGTTTTGAAGTCGGGTTCAGTTTCAAAGTCGGGTCGGGTAAATATAGGGTCATCGGTCTGTTTTGAACATCTCTACATGCTCCAACTGTGAAAGATCAGATTCTCCAATAGCCTTAATTAGAATTAACTAAAAATCCTGAACAGTTAATATCATAAAGATATGCATTGACACAAATCAAGCAAGTTCACTCAAATTATTCTTCACCCAAATTTTTTTTTACTGAATATCACCAAATTAAAAGGCCTCAAAATTGATTTTTGTGCACTTCAAAATCACCAAAATTAATACCATAAACAGTAAACTTACAAAAACTGACGAAAAAGAAGCCAACTTACAAGGTTTTTATTGAAATGGGATTGGATAATTGAATCACGAACTCCATCAAAGTAGTACTTGACCCAACTGATGGCAGTGACACGGGCACTTTTCTTCTCATTGGCGCATTTCGTCAAACACCTTGCGGGTAAAGGCTCAGAGGGAAAACTTGGGAGTGAGAGAAGCTGACGGGGCTTCGGCCCTTCCTTCCGGCTGCCCAATTGAGCTATATTGTTCACAACCCGAATCACAGGGTCGGGTCCGACAGGTCTTGGCGTTGATATTCGAGAGTAGTGTCTCAGCCTGTTCATCAGTTGATGAGATAACCGTATTTTCCGACGGAAATTGACAACCATTGTTGAGTGTTGAGTAACAACCGTCAGCGGCGGAGGGGATATCACCGGCAGGTAGTGTGTAGGGGTTTGCGGGAAATTCAGGGCGTGGGAATGTGGGGTTACGCCGTTGAGTAGTTTGTTGTTCGCATTTGAATTGCAGGGCAGCCAAAGGTATCACACAATTTCAAATAAGGTTTTTGGAGTTGGGTTAAGTTTGAGTATTGTATTTGGAATAATTTTTACATCATTGTAGATTCGTCTTATGTCGGTGAAAGTGATGTTGAGTTATACTAATCGGTTGAGTTTGAATATGGAGCTACAGAAAATTAATGAGTTTAGGTTCGGATTTAGTTAGATTCGATTCATGACTATTTATAGTCTCTTGAATTTGCTACTAGATTTGAGTTTGGATATATGTTCATCCTTGTCGGGTTGTGGCCGTGGATGCAGGGGAGCTAGCCCGACTAGTGGTTGTAATAACGTGGGGGTGGTGGTTGGAGGACACTGTAAGGGGTGGTTATGAGGAAATATAACTAACTCAAGTCTAATAATTCTTAATAAAGTTCCCACAATAAATGTTTATGCGAATTATTAAAAATAAAATCTTATAGATGGTAGATATACTATATCAATTTCTTACAGAAGTTCTTATTTGTCATTTTTGGGTGTTTTATTTTGTTGTACCCACTTGAAATCTTTTTATTTATGTCACAAGTTTTTTTACAAAATCAAAAATAACCTAATTCATACTCATTTTAATATTTTAATTATGTTTTTGGTCCCCACATATTTCCACTTCCACTATCTTTATTTTAACATTTTTATATTATTTATGGTTTCTACATATTTCCAACTAATTTTATAAAAATATTTTTTATTAGTAGTGGTGTTTGTATATTTTCCACTTACTTTCTTTTAATACTTTTATAATGTTCATGGTCTCCACTTTTCCTCCATTAAATTTATTATTCAATAAAATAATATTTCCTTCGTTCCTTAATGAAGTTTCCACAAGGAATTTTCACTGGAAATAAGAAAAATAGAATCTTTAAGATAGTGGGTTTATTATTTTATTGAATAATAAATTTGATGGAGGAAAATTGAGACCATAAACATTATAAAAATATTTAAAAAATTTAGTAGAAAATATATGGGGACCACAACTAATACAAAAATATTTTTATAAAGTTAGTAGGAAATACGTGGGGACCATAAATAATATAAAAATATTAAAATGAAATTAGTGGAAGATATGTGCGGACCAAAAACATTATTAAAATATTAAAAAAAAAAGTAAATAAGGTTATTTTTATCCAAAATTTATGATATAAATAAAAAAATTTCTTGTGGAAAAAACAAATAAAACACCGTAAAATGACAAATATAAACTTCTTTAAATGGAGAGAATATTATTTTTTTTCTTGATTGGTTGGTTTAATATTCCTTGAATTTTAATCAAACAAATAAGAGACTTGTTGTGGTCAAATGAATGTCTTTTACTATTTAAAAGGGAAGGTGGGGTAGATTTGAAAAGTTCCACATTACAATATTGATCAGTTCATTCAGGTGATCGAGTCGATTTTGGACGGGTGTCATTCTGTTCGGTTGCATTTCGGATCGGTTATTTTTCAGCTGTGTGTTATAACGGGTCACACTCGGGTCAAGTCGGTTAGTCACGGTTCGGTTGGAGATTGATTATTCAAGCTATCGGGTTAGCATCGATTCGGTGTCGGTTGAAGTTCGTGTCGAGTGTCAATCGGTCTCGGGTTGTCATCGATTACTAATTGGTTCGGTTTTGTCGGGTACAGATCGGGTTCGAGTTTTTTTTTAAAGCGAAATTCAGCTACGTATTACTAATTACTATCGATTGAATCAATAGCAAATTAAGTTGTTAGTCAATTTTTAATTGATGACAAGATTTCCTTTATTTAAAGCAAAATAGTTAAAATGCAAATTAATTAGTAATCATTATTATTTTGTTACTTTTACTTGTTTGACCAGAAATTAAAATTATAAAGTTTTATCAATATTCATCTAATTCGATTAAAAATAGTTAAATAAACATTGACTATTGATATTAACTCTAAATATAGGAAACCATGTATTTATAAAATTTAATTTATTAAAATATCTAACACTTTATTAGCTTAGCAAATAAGATGATTGAATATGAGTCTATCATACTTCTATGTTAAAAATTGGTTCAGGTTTACGGCAGTTCGATCTAAAATTCGTTCGGGTTAAGTCGGTTTTAGCCGGATAGAATTCAATTTCGAGCATGATTCGGGTCGGGTATGACTCGGGTCGGTCATTATTAGGTTCGGGTAATCTCGTTTAACCGTTATGTGTCGGTTACAAAAATCGGTTACAACTCGGGTTCAGCTTTCCCATTTTCGGTTGTCAACCGGTTCGGGTACAATTTCGGTTCGATAAACCAAAAAAAGGAACACATTTTCGGGTCAGTTTACTTTCAATTTCGGTTCGGATTTTCGAGTCGGGTCACTTTTGAACAGCTCTAATTGATCCAGAATTGCATAATTTTATTCAAATTAGTAGCGAGTTTTTTTCATTGGCCAGGCCTAACCCTTTAAAAATATGGAAATTATCAATGGTGCTTTTAAGTTTTTGCGACTTTATCTATAGTATTATTAAGTTTTTTTTATTATTAATGGTATTCTTGTATTATTGACAGTTTTACAATTATAACTTTTTTAAAAATTTTTCCGTCTAAAACCGTTAACTTTTTTTTCTGTTCTAAATTCACAAATAAAAGAAAAAAGAAAAAAGTTAACAGTTTTGGACGGAAAAAATTAATAAATGTTACGATTGTAAAACACTTAATAAAACGAGAGTACCATTGATAATAAAAAAAAAATTTAGGGGTACCATTGATATTGTTGGATTGTCATTGATAATTTCCCTTAAAAATGAAAGTAAATGCGTAAACTTCTAGGTTGACCCCTTATTGTTATTTGATGAATAATATGTAAATTATAGCTTTTAAATTTAGGACTTTTGCGAATTACACCAAAAGTTTTTTTTACATATTACAGTCATGAAAGTATCAAAGTCTACACCATTCAGGCCACGCCACCGTTGACCAATCAAAATGACCATTGACCAGCCTAAATGACCGTTAACTATTACTAATTACATTTAATTTTTGTTGACCATCCCTAATCACCTTTGACTTTTCTAATTACCAATAGTATCTTTGTGTTTTAGCACTTTAACGTCATTTTTATCCATTATAACAATATTTTTTCAAAAAACAAAGTCGCTATTAACTTTATGGGCTAACTCTTTCGAAAATCTGGTATTAAAAAAACATTGATGTATTTTAGGTGTCATTTTAAATTATGTGTAATATTTAACATTTCAGTCATAAAATCCTACCCCTATAATTTTTTGCACATTCTAAAACATTTTACTTTGATAAATTATCCGACATCATTTAGTAACACTAACCAACACCACATAAAAACTAATTAAAGCTTTCAAAAGACATTAGAGTCGGCCCCATAACGGAGCAAGGGGGACCTGCACCCTAAGCCCATCCAAAAAATTAGAAAAACATTTTAATATTTAATAGTTAAAGACCTATAATAATATATTTAGTAATTAAAAGCCCATAAATAATATTTCGCCTCGGGCCTGTTAAATCTCAGAGCCGCCCTGTCAAAAGCAAAGAGATCATAGCCATTGATTTTGAAAGTAGTGGAGGCAGATTAACATACACTCCATTTAGACTAACTACATAATCAGTCAAGGGTGTCATAAACTAATGACTTCTCAAACATTTCTAAGTCTCAAGCAAATTTGTATTTCAGCCACCATTGTTCAAATTACACCCCAAAATATGATCAGAGTCACAATGCCGGTAGACGCTAGAACATAACTACTAACTACTTGAACCATTCGATAAAATCTCCACCGTATTGTGTTTCAAAGGAGCCGAAAAAAGTAGGAACCTAATGGGGACGAATGGAGCCATCCAATGCGTTCATCAACAAGGAAAGAGAACAGGAGAAGGGTCCCGATGAAGTTTCCCATTCGAGAGGTTAACTTTTTGCATTTTGTCTTCACACCATAGCAATTGCTCTTTGGTGATCCTAGCCATTCTTAGTACCCTAGAAACGATCTTAGCATCGATTAGGCTCAAAAGAATGTCCACTTCTCCGTGTGACGAAGGCCATGACTTCTTTAAACTTTTCTTCTTGCACAATTCCTTTAGTTTCAACCTTTTCTGCAATCGAATTACCAATGATGAATCAATGCATAGATTAGACCTTTCCGATTTTTACTTTCCTTTTCAACCATCAATCATATAGCTAAACTTAATGTGTTTTCATTGCATGCTAAAAAAGCACGAGTTTGATCGTCATTATCATACCTAGTATATCCCACTCATAAATGGTGGAGTAACTTAGTGAGAGCAATTGGGTGACTACCCTAATCATTTCTAAGATTTTTTTTGAAATGAAGATTCTTAATTTAAACCCACGTAACAAATTTTCTAAATCCACCATTGTCTCTTATGGATGCTATGATTAGGGTTTGGAAAGGGTTGGATGATGACATACCAATAATACCATACCCTTATCAAAAGAGATAAGGAGGTTGCGACCTGTGAGACCCTCAGCTTGAGAATAAAGCAGTGAATTTGATACTAGGATCAATACCTTTTCCACTAAATCCACCATTGTCGCTAATAGAAGCTATGATCAGGGTTTGGGAAGGGTTGAATGACGACATACCATACCCTTATTAAAGGAGATAAAGAGGTTGCGGCCTGTGAGACCCTTAGCTTGTGAATAAACCACCGAATTTGATATTAGGATCAATACCTTTTACACAAAATCCACCATTCTCACTAATAGAAGCTATGATCAGGGTTTGGGGAGGATTGAATGACGACATACCATACCCTTATCAAAGGACATAAGGAGGTTGCGATCCGTGAGACCCTCAGCTTGAGAATAAAGCACTAAATTTGATATTAGGATCAATACCTTTTCCACAACTTGCTGAACATGTTGAAGAGATGTAGCTATTTGATTATCGCTTCCAAACAGATTACGAATCCCGCCAGCTTTCTTCTTATCCATCTTCAAGAATGTGTAGAATGTCAATATTGAAGTCTGAATTAACTTAAGGAGGTCAGGGGCAAGAATCCTGTAATCCGATTCATCATCGTCCACCATATTCTGATCGACTCCTGAACCATCGAGTACAAGTATATCTGATTATAACTCATTTTGACATCTACAAATGCAAGTTATAAAGTCGCACATAAAGCGGTTCAAAATTCAATTGCCCAACATCCGACTACTTAAATGAACCAAGCTTTTGGGTGGATAATCCTTACCCAGTGTCACATAATTCGCAAATCTCTTCGAAAATTTAAAAAAAAAACAAATTATGATCGGTTTAGGGCTATTGTTGGGCCACTTTTAGCAAATCGCAAATTCAAAAAGCGAATTAGTAGACAACTTATGTTGCATTGATCCTACCATATTGCAAAATTCGGACAATTTTAGGAAAAACATCAAAAGGATGAACTATGTATAACATATTGTAAAAATACGGTAATGGTTACGATCACGGTCACGGTGATGTTATAACAACACTAATGCAGTTATCGAAAATCCTAAACATCGGTCAAATCATAAGTTATCGTAGCGTCTAAACATCGGTCAAATGACTCAAATCATAAGATATGCAGGCCAATATGCGGTATTTTTACACCTTTATGCCACAGAAAATATCGGTTCGTTTGTTTTGAAAACCATTACAATGCGGCCGATGTTATGCAATGCGGCCTTGTTTTTACACTATGATATATCAAGATTTAGCTTCTTACCTTGCACCTTTGGAACCTGTAGGAGCTTGGACAAGGAATTTCTGCTCCGTGCGTATTTTTCTACTCGTGAACCTTGTTCAAACGGTTCATTTTCTATAAATCTCTGCAACAACACATCAAACTGCTGATACTGCTGTGCACAGTGGTTATAACAAGTAGGGTTATTCTCGGGCTGACACGATATTTTCTGGCTCAGCTGCGTGTATTGGCTGTGAAGGGCTTCCCATGTTAAGCAAATATGAGCTACGTATGCGGTTTCTAGGTCTTGATAAGGAATATCATCCGGTTTCTGCAGCTGTTCAGTATCGCTGTCGGGTTCTTCAACCTTCTTCAGCGAGAGGCAACGGAAGGAAGATACAAGCTTTCGAGATGCACCTCTCGGAGATCGTGTTGAAGGACTATTGTTACCTGCATCACAAGAGCGGAAAAACTAATGTTCAAACGTTGTATACAACAGTTGGATAACCCGTTTGAAGTTGATTCAGGTAAAACATGTAAGCAAGTTGGAAAGGACAAGTAATGCACAACATTTTTAAACGGCAAAGCGTATGAAATTGAATTCCGTGTAGTGTAACATGATTCGCGAGTTAATTCGTTTTTGGGATTCAAAATTCGCTCAAAATGACCCTAAAATAGCCCAAAACCGACCATAATTCGCTTTTTTTATTCGCGATACGCAAGGATATTAGTGAATCATTTCTGTGATTCACCAAGGTTATGTTTGATCACCCAAACCAAACATGTCCTAAGATGAAAAATTTCCGAAGTCAAGTACAAACTTCTAGGACAACATCAATTGTGCAATCAGAGAATCAGGCCAACCAAACGACAAGAACATGTTAACCATGTGTCATGTTCCCTCGCTTCTTCTCGATTGATAGAGGTTTTCCTTGTTCTCTCTTCATCTAATTCTACTTAAACGAACTAGTTTACAAATTAACATGATTTGTACTGATCACCGATCCCTTGTGTTTCTTCATTGCATATACCGATATCTACTGGTTTTAACTTGTGCTAACCGATCAAATGAATTTTTTATCCGAAAATGTTCTATCACGACTTATTTTCACTAAAAATATTATGTTTGAAGTGGATGGAACACGGCAAAGAAAAAGAACACATCAAAATTGTAATCTGCGTAGCCATGGGCCCAAAATCAATCGACATTATACAGTTGTGCAAGGTCTTTTAAGAGTTATTTTAGATATTTGTAGGAGTTGTCAGTTGTTTACCTGTTCTTCTTACAAAAGTCCCTCAAGGTAAAATGTGAAGTAACAAAACAAACAATCAGGTAACAGATCAAACAAAGAAAAGCAAGAGCAAATGAAAAAAAGGAGGGAAACGCTCGGAGCAAATGCTAAGCCAAAACCAGATGGTGATGAGATCTCAACGTGATAGTGCCATAAGCCGAAGACTCCTAGCTAACATGAATTATAACAAAACAAATGAAAAATAAAACAATCATGGAACTCCTCAAAGATCGATATTTAAGTCAACTCAACTCATTGAAAAGGTAATCTACATGAATATCGTCGCAATCACAATGAGGGTGCGATGTCACGGACGCAGCACCTCGCGTTATTACGAGTCATTTCACAAATGATGCAATGTGAATTGTCAACTTGGAAAATATCCCTTTCATTATAGCAAATAAGTAGTTAGTATTCTAGAGCATACATATATAATTAAGGCTTATAATAGAACCTAGCACCCGATATACTTTTTTTTTTTTTAAAAAAAAAAAAAGATAACCCCATGATTTTTAATCACATGTTACTTAACGGGGTATTGCAGTTCGATAAGTTCAAAATCTTTTATAACTTATAAAGCAAATGTTATGTAACACAAAGGCCTTATTTTAAGGCCATGGATTGCACATAAAATCAATAAAGCAAATGTTATATAACACAAAGGCCCTTTCTTAAGGCCATGATACAAGGCAAAGGCAACAATAAAGAAATAAGAGCACATACAGTGGCGGAACCAATATGATGTCACTGATGTCACTTAACATCACTTAAATCCAAAATAAATTCATATATTATATATAATCTACTCTAGATGAGTTGGTTCGTGTGTATTGCTTTCCACATATGTGACCAGGGGTTAAAACTAGTAAACACGTTTTACTTAAACAGCCATCACTTGTTTTTTTCTGGATAAGCCACTAAGCACATAGACACTACAAAAAACATATGGAACCCTTGCAAAAGAACAAGACTGATTAGAACTCAAACAAAAAATCATATGCTTGCATAAAAAAATCAAGCAACAACTAACAACACATACCATTACCAGCTACATTCAGTTGTTGAGAACTCATCCGATCAAAGAACAGCATCCTCTCACAATACTTGATGTAAATAGATTCAAAATCACAATACAAGTGTTCAACTTGAGTTCCAATATCCCTCCCCTCGCTCGAGCTTGTCTCACCTTCCTCCTCTTCATCTTCTTCACCGCCTTCCTCTTCAGGAATGAGTACCATAAAACTATTCCTTTTCAATTCCTTTAACCTCCTCTTCACCTCATTTGTAATAAAATCATCATCATCATCATCCGCGTCCGGTGGAGCATCCATAACAACCGACTTTCCATCTATATTTTCATTCTCATGGTTAGGATCCTTAGGTTGTGGAATTGGCTTCTCAAATTCTTCCTGCAGATCCGGTTTACGAACTTTCCTAAACCTCCTTACTTTGAAGAAATCCATCGTCAAAGTTATAACCTAAAGCCCTTCAACTAAATGGGAATTCACAGAGCACCAAACCCTAATTCTTTGAATGACAAACAACAATGTCCTAAGCCATAAATTCTCGAGTATCTTTGAACTAAATGTACTAAAACACAATGAATATGACATCCAGAATGTACATCTTATTCCAATCACAGATAATCAGTACTCATAACAGGTCACTTGGTTTGTAAACTGAAAAAACAAAGAAACCCCACTAAATTAGTGCACATTCAACCAAAAATTAGGTAAATATCATAATGAAAACCAATCAAACATAATACAAAGAATTAAGTTTATTATAATACAAAAAACTCTCTTAAGGAACCAACTCAACCAAAAGCTTAAACTGATAGTTGAGGCCCCTAGCTGATGGTTGAGGCCCAGGTATATTATATATAATGCGCACAGGCACTAAATATTAAATGAAAGGTGGTTGAGATTCGAAGCTGTGACCTCTTGTCACATTGCTTCTGATCCATGTTAAGAAAACAACTCAACTAAAAGCTTATACTCTAACAACCCTCAAAGAATGAACAGAAAAGTGCAATTTTTTCAATTCGGGTTATCCTAGAGAATCCCTAAAAAGAAAAAAATCTACTCAACCATTAGACTAACTTGAGATTCTAAAAAATGCATTTTAATAAACAAGTTAAAAAGTAGATTTAAACAATAAAAACTAGTGTCAAGATCCCACCTTTAAAAAACCCAATAAGTAAGAAAGTATCAAACTTGAAAAACAAAATGAAATTTGCTACTTATAATGCAGAAAACCCTTATAGAATGAACAGAAAAGTGCAACATTGTGAGAAACAAGTTACAAGATCCCACCTTTAATTACCCAAGTAATAAAGTATCTAACTTGAAATACCAAATGAAGTTTTCTGGACTACAATGCAGGAAACCCTCAAAGAATGAACAGAAAAGTGCAACATTTTGAAAAAAAAAATTAATTTAAAGTAGAGTTAAACAATAAAAACTTACATTTATATCAAAAGATCAACTCAAAATTTGCCATTTAGAAGTAAAATAGGATTAAATCACCCAAATCTGAGATACCCAGAAAGCATATCCTGATTTTGATTTGAGATAGAGAGCAGAGGGAGAGAGAAAGATGTTAGGAACTGAAGTAGCAAAAGTGTGAGTACCCAGTGGGTATAAGTAAAAAATACTAGTAGATAGAATCCAATAAACATGATGGTCATATAGTCCGTATATGCCGCTTATAGGGCACTATATTCAGATTCTAAACACAAAAGAAAAGCAGCAATTCATAACTATAAAGGAGGATAAATTCGAGAAAAATTATCAGAAAAATATTCTTACAACGAAAATGCTCAAGTGAAGATAGAATCCAATAAACCTGTAAAATAAATTCAGTCTACTTTAATAACTTTTACTATAACTACAATTTGCGAATAAAAGAGGATAAGAAAAAAATATAATTTATGAAGATACATAAGAAATGTGCGTATAAGAAAAAAATAAGTTAAATAAGTAATCAAAAAATAAGAAAATATCAAAAATAAAAATATAGTAGTAATTTATTTTCTTTACACGTTTTCTTCACTTTTTTCTCAATTTTCTCGTGAAATGTAGTAATTAAAGTGTTAAATTATGACGAGAGTAGGCAAGTACAAGAAATTTGTTTGTAGTTGAGACCAAAGATAATAAAGCCAAAATCTTTTTGGTAGTCCACTCGTGTTTTTTTCATGTTGTTAAGTTTGATTACTGCTAATGTTTTTGTTTGAAGTTTTGGGTACTTAAATTGTGGTTATTAGTGGTTACTCTTCATTGAACAAAGAGTTGATTTTGACATTTTGTGATAAATAAGATGAAAATATATAGATAAATAACAGTTATTTAAGAAAATAGTAAATTATATTTATATGTCCTTATTTTACAGGAAGTCTTTTGTGATTTTTATTTTATCTTTTTTCTTATTTTATTTATTTTAATATTATATATTTTATCTTTTTATAGTTATTTGCAAATAACTCTTATTATCTGGAATTTTCTAAAATGACAACCCTAAGAGTTTAAGACTACTACCCCTTCCCTTTGAACTAATTTCAACTTTCAAGGAAAAGCGAAGCTTTTTCTTTTTGAATGTGAATATTTGATACTCAATTTGTCTATTTTATTGGCATTATTTTTTTTGAATCGTCTCTCCTATTACTAAATCACTAATTGTTATGAGAGATAATTTTTCAAATAGACTGTTTTTAATGGGAAGGCTCATTAGATTTTTTTTAAAATAAAATTGAAAAATGTAGTTTAACTGCACGCTTACTCGGTAGGGTTTGAGGATACTTCAAACAGGCATTTAGAATACGTCAAGTAGGGTTTTTATGGTATGTTAATTAGGTGTTTCAAACATGCAGAAGTTGTCATGTACATTTTATGTGTTGTAGGTGCAATGCTAAGGTCATTTGCTGTAGGTGTTTTCATTAGACATATTAGCTAGTTTATTTTCCATTATTGCTAAGGATGGACAATATTATTCAAATCATATATTGAACATTAAAATTTCTTAGATATTAATCAAAACTCTTGAAACAAATTTTAAATTAGAATCGTAGTAGATATTTTCAGCATGTCAACGATTTTACGCATATGTAAAATTGTTTATAATATTTACTTTGATTTTCTATTTGATTCAACATGGACTAGTGTGGAAATTTTTTAGACATTACTATGAGAATTTTGAATCATTGGCATATTTGAGAAACAAAAAATAAATTAAATTGAAATAAAGACAATAATAAAATTTACAGCTTTGTAAAAGATATTTATTTTGAATTTTATTTGTTGTTACAGTTCCTATAATAACTAATGTTCATCAAGTGATCCTATTTGACATATATTGTTCTATGTTAATGTAAAACATAGTCAAGTAAATACTGTTCGACTCGTTTCAATGCATATTTTCATAATATTAACTTTTAAAATTTTAAGGGAAATTATCAATGGTGCCCTTGTACTATTGAAAAATTACAATGGTACCCAACTGCATATCAGTGGTAACCCCCAATTATATGGTAATTACAACCGTGACCTTAATGATGAATTTTCCGTTAAATGTCCGTTAAATTTGGAATTTAACCTAACCATGGTTAGTTTCTTCATCTTCTTCCCTTTTCTCTTTCATGGCTGCTCGTCTTCCATCCTTATTATTTATTTAAGTTCATCTTCTTCCATGGTTACAACCCAATTTATTATTTATTTTTTTAAGTTTCATCTCCTCTGCTTCAATCCTTTCCTCGCTCAGTGTTTCCTTCTGTCCACTACCTTCAAGCTTCATCAATGGCGACACAATCTAAACCTCACGCTCAAACAGATTCTCTAATCCTCTTCTCTGATCCTTCCTCTTTCCAACCTCAACCACCTGCACCTCCTCCTCCACCGTCTACAGATAATCCTTCATCTGCTCCACAAACGACGTCATTTGGATTATTTTCTTTCCAGAAAAGGCCGCCTTTGAGAGTTACTACTGAGTTCGACAATGACAGTTCAATATTCTTCCACAAAATTTCATCGAAACTTTTCAATGGCTTCGCTAAGCTTAAATTATCTTTCCAGAATAATCCAAAAGGAGAAATTGCTGATCCTCAGGTCGCCATTATTACCAAACATCTTGCTTTTCATTATGACATTGAGGAGCAGAATGCTCTGGTCAAAGGTTTTCTTGATGTTGGTCCTAATCTTAAACTCAAAGCTTTCCATGATGTCAAGGTCTCCCTCTCTTTAGTCTTTTCTGTTTACATTTTGTTTTGGAATGTGATAAAGTTAAATTATAGCCTCAATTGTTTACTTTTTAGGAAATATATCGATTTTGATTTTGGATAATTTTAGTTGCATGTGCTTTTGTTTATCTGCCTTATGAAATTTCTTCCCTTTATGTTATGATATTTCTCATAATTTGGTAGTTGATCATTGTATATTCTATTTTTTATTTATTTTATATTATTTATTTATTTATTTGTATTGTATTGGTATCAAACTTATTCATCCGTCATTGACACAAGGGAACTTCATCATCCGGCACAAAGAGAGGAGAGCAGCCATGGAAGAAGAGCAGCCATGAAAGAGAAAAGGGAAGAAGATGAAGAAACTAACCATGGTTAGGTTAAATTTCAAATTTAACGGACATTTAACGGAAAATTCATCATTAATGTCACGGTTGTAATTACCATATAATTGGGGGGTACCACTGAAATGCAGTTGGGTACCATTGTAATTTTTCAATAGTACAAGGGCACCATTGATAATTTCCCAAATTTTAATCATATAAAATAAATAATATTTAAGATTAAAATTATGTAAAAAATAACTTAAAAAATTAGAAATACATCCACTATTAAAAACTAGGAGAAGTATTAAAATAAGATTTATTTTGTTTTAGAAGGATTGTTAATAATTGATAAATTATTTTCTCATAGTTTCATGGGTAGATTTACTTTTTTTGGACCATCCATGTTTTTCTTAAATTTATTAATGGGTATTGGGTATGATGCACCATGCAAGGATTTGGAAGTTAGCGATCCAAGCAAGCCTAGCCATTTTAAAATTTTGTTGGATGCTTTGAATCCCACTTTTAATTTCTGATCAAAGGTTGTGGAGAGTGTGGCCCACATCCTAGATTCCAAAGAGTAATACTAATAATAGTATAATCAATTATTTTAGACAATTTTTTTATTAACACCGTTTTATCGTGATACGGCTTAATATGGATAGACCTAATATTTAGTTTTTTTTAAAAAAAATTGTTTTTCATTTACTTAATTAATTGTTTTTTTTCTTAATAATATTAAATGGGCTGCTTGTATGGTTCCGTCTCATACAAGACCTGCTAATTATTTAAATAAGTATTTTATTAATAGACTATACAATATATTTCAGATCGAAAAACATAAAAAATATTAATATGTAATTTGTAACAAATGAACATACCAAAAGCTAAACAAATATCAACAAATTAATAAAATAATACTAAATAAACTAAAGCTTTCATTTTAGAGCTAAAAATTTTAATCTAACATAGATTATATTTTTAATACCTAAACTAAAATTTAAACACGGTTTAGGTAGAAGTCTAGACCCTTGCCCATCCCAATATGCAAAGGTCCACATAAAGGATTAAATTTTATTTGCGGTCAATAATCTGAATTAGCGATACATCAACAAAAAAAACTGTTTACTTTCTTTTATTTTTATTTTTTTCTAATTCAAGACTCCAAATTGATGGAATTTTCTTCTAATTCAAGACTCCAAATTGATGGAGCTGCCTCAACTATACAAGACATAGTCTAGAATTTTAACTGGTGCCTTTTAATTTTCTTTTCATCGTTTATATCTACTCTCATATCATGTTAGATATGCCTAAGAAACTACACATGTTCGATATAAGTATATAATCTATAAAAATTAATCCGATTAACTGAAATGAAATATGACCCGACTGGAACGCTTAAAATCAAATGCCTAAGTCCTAACATGTTTTCATATATTTTGGAATCAAAACTAATCTTCTCCGAGATATACAAATTGTTGTGTGAGACGGTCTTATTAAGAGAAACTCATCTAAAAAATAATATGAAAATATGAGCTCTTTAGTTGGGAATTAAAATCGTCTTATTAAAAGACAATATCACAAAAGTGGTTCCCGAAATATTATACTTTTTGTTCGCTGTTAGTAACTTGACCCGGCCCATTCTCATTTGGGTATGTACACCAAACGTCAATTTACGACAAATCATTGACTACGTTCTTTCGTATGATAGAAGTAAACAAATACTTTTACATTTCAAATGCTACTTGTATTGAATTTTCATCAAGCACTTCTTCAATTTGTCATTCATTTGCTACTTTCCATTCTTTTCTATTTGCTTCTACTCTTATTTCAATTTGGTATGTTTGTTCTTCCCCTTCTCTTTTTTTTCTTTGATTCTATTTTATGTGCTTCTTGTTATGTATTCTTGTTTTCTGTCATATCCTAATTCAGAGCTTTTACTTCATCATGTTTGTTAATCAAAATACAATATTCATCATTGATTTTTTATGAATTAGAAGTATTTAAGTTGAATTAATTCAATCTTGTAGCTGTTTTTTGACTTGGGTGTTGTTCAATTTTCGAATATTTCTTGTTGTTATAGAATTTAGGACTAAATCGTCACCAAATTTGGTTGCAATTTGCATATATTCAATTATATTTGCTTGATTCGGTTTAGGTTTTCATTGATAATTGAGGACTTTAATTGGAATTCTTGAAGTTGGTTATTGCAAGTTTTGAAATATGTTTTTTTAATTCGGCCCAGATGTTTTATAATTTTTAAGAGAAATTGGAATTTGAAGAAAATGTAAGGAGGACTGTGAGATATTGTGGAAAATTCTGAATAGAGAAAGAGAGCAGTGTAAATGTTAATAGGGGAGTAAAACTGGGTAGCAGTAGCACATACTATGAGAGTTGTCCAAAATTGATCAATTAACTAAAACCGAGCACAACCTGGCCTGACCTGATCCATCTTGTATGTAAAAAGTAAAATTAGATTATCAAGATATTCACTTATACTCAAGAATTAAATTAACACAACACGAGATATTATATCTGTGAAACCGAGCATGACCCGGCCTAACCTGAAATATCCCGTATATTAAAAGTATAATCAAATTGTCAACATATTCACCTACACTCAAGAATTAAATTAACACTGCACAAGATATTATATTTGTGAAACCAAGCATGACCCGGCCTGACCTGAAATATTCCGTATATTAAAAGTAAAATCAAATTGTCCAAATATTCACCTACACCCAAGAATTAAATTAACACTACACGAGATATTGTATCCGTGAAACCGAGCATGACTAGGCCTGATCTGAATATCCCGTATATTAAAAGTAAAATCAAATTGTCAAGATATTCACCTACACTCAAGAATTAAATTAACACTACGCGAGATATTATTTCCGAATAACACCGGAATGAACACCTCATGATGTACTTTTGTTAAATAAGACCTATAGTAGAGCCTCAGTACCAAAAGTTTGGCGTCGGCTACATGACTCATGATCATGAGTCATTAACAGTCAACCTATCTCTTGTTTAAGTCTTTCATCTAGTACTCTAGTTGAGTCACTAATATTCAGTCGATCTCTCGTTTCTCTAATGCCATTTTTTTCACCCCTGATATGTTTTGTTGCTGAAACACTAAATCGTTGCAACTTTGTTCTTGGGTTTGTTTGGCTTGATACTTGATCTATATAAGAGCTGCAGAAGTTAAAGTTTTTTGTCACAATTTTTTGTTATTTCATCGATGATCTAAGTATGTAATGAACACAGCGAGACTTTCAATCCACATTACAAAATGTCACTCTGGATTCATAAATACTGCTCTTTGTGATTGTAGCTGACTAGCTGTTTAGCTTTTCTGCTTGAGGATGTTTTTAGCATTTTAGGAGTTTTTACTTATAATGAATTCACAGTTTTACGTTGTAGTAAGAACAATACTACTAGGGGTGAAGGTTACTAGAATTAAAACCGCAAATCGAATTAGACCAAACCGAATAGGAATATGGTTTGGTGTTTTTAAATATTTGGTCTGAATTTGCACCCTATATATGCTTAGTGTTGCTATTACTTGTAATGTTTTGGAAGACTTTATTTACTTATTTAGTCTTTTGCAAGACTTTATGAGTTTATTAATGTTGCAGCCTAAGTATATATAAAGACAAATTCGGTCTAATAATTCAGTTTCAGCGGTTTGCATTCTGTCTAAAGCTTAAAAATACGGTTTGGTGTAGATTCAAATAAAGTTTTGATTTGGACTGAAAAAATGGAAACGATTCAAATAAAGTTTTGATTTGGACTGAAAAAATGGAAACCGAATTAAATACGGTCTGAATTGGTTTAGCTAAAAGTCCAAACCGTACACCGAACTTTCACCCTTAAATATTATCATGAATGTTCTCTCCTTCAGTTCTTCATATTAAGACTAGAAATC
This sequence comes from Amaranthus tricolor, assembly GCF_026212465.1. Classification (NCBI taxonomy): domain Eukaryota; kingdom Viridiplantae; phylum Streptophyta; class Magnoliopsida; order Caryophyllales; family Amaranthaceae; genus Amaranthus; species Amaranthus tricolor. The sequence continues at coordinate 21,669,012 of NC_080057.1, read as the reverse complement.
CTGGTACTGTATAGGTGTTTGAGCTTACCGCCACCATAATATTAGGTGGCAAGAGTTACAAAATAAATTCTTTTTGCCCACAAGAGTGGGCGCTTGACCATCGTCACGATCATGACCGCATCTTAGATGAATGATCCAGTTGAAAATAGGGACAAAATAGCCTAGCCATGGTAAAAGTGCCTCTTCCTCTTTTGCATTGTGGGCTTTTTAAAGCTATGTGATATTGTTCATGGAAGCTGCGCTCTTAAATCTCAAACCATTCGTTCTAATATTTTGCTCGCACTTAATGCCTATTTCTAGCGGTGGTTTGACTTTTGACTTAACGATGTATGTTTGAAGTTGTAGTGATCAGTTATAGCAGTGTAACATAATTCGCTAGCCAAATAGCTTTTTGAATTTACGATGCACCCAAATTTGCCCAAGAATATCTCAAAACTGACAATAATTTTTTTTGATTCGCGATTCACGAGGAGATTAGCGAATCATGTGACACTGAGTTGTATTTAGTTGTTTCTCTTGTTTCTCTAGTTCTTGCTAGTGAGTGGTGATGATTGATCAATGCTCAAAGGATATAGAAACACATTACTTAACCTTTTAAGGGTATTCGGTCAATGTTTAAGTAACTTAGTTGATCGTCTGCTGGTATCTTGATTTTTTTTCATACCTTCGGTATTCTATTTCCGCTCCCTCCTATGCGGAGGTGATGTGATTCTTGTCAATGGTCGGTGGCGTGGGAAATAATTCTTTTTATTGTTCAATTAATCAATGAGAAGCATTTACATTTCTATAGCTCACAAGAAGAGGCTGGCCAGAAAATTTTCTATGTCATCATGTTTCAATGCTTGTGATACAACGCCTTTCAATAACAAAACCTTTTTCTCTTTATAGTTTCATCTAAAGCGTTGCTTTGAAGATGGACCTGACGGATCTTAACAAGGTCTGGGAAATCAAGCCTCTAAGGATGATTGGTGAAAATGAGGCTCGAAAAATCTTAGAGAATGTGGCAAAACAGGTGCAACCAATCATGTACAAGCGCAAATGGAAAGTTCAGGTCCTGTCCGAATTCTGGTAAGTGGGCATGTATTTTTACTTCCACATAGATTTTCTTCGGAACTCCGTTTTCATTATCCTTCTAATGGGTCCCGTAATGTAACAATCGCAGCCCATCAAATCCATCCCTTATGGGATTGAACGTTGGTGGAGGTGCGGAGGTTAAGCTACGTTTGCGTAGGCCAGAAAGGCAATGGGATTTCTTTCCTTATGAACAGATTCTTGATACCATGCTGCATGAACTGTGCCACAATGAAATTGGTCCGCATAATGCCGATTTCTACAAACTATTGGATGAACTTAGACTGGTTAGTGACTTTACTTCTCATTGTTTTCAAATTTGATCAAAATAAGTTGTTTGAAACATAGAATTGCTTGATTTTGTAACTACATGAAGATGAACCGTGAAGGGCTAGTCTATTAACTCGGTTCTTTTGCTATCGTTCAAGCCTTTTCCTCTCTACCGTTCTTTTTTATGCCCCCTCCGATGATCATCTATGGTTCAGAAAATTTATGCAGTGATCATCATCTAATTATTTGTGTTGGGAACTACTAATCCGTTGCTCTGAGTTTGCTACATTCTCCTTTTAAGAACGTTTCACTAAGTTTGCTACATTTCTTTTCTTGGACATGTCCCTGTAAAGAGTCAACTATATAAGTATATAATTATACTCAGAAAGGGAATTTTCTAGAAGCAAGCAGTAAGATTGTTTGAGTATATTTCTGTAAATAAGGAATATCAAGGATAGTGTACCTCACTTCGAGAGGAGGCTCTCTCCAAAATGAGCAAGCTCAATAACAAACTTTTTGATGCCAAATACAATGCATGCATCAAGTATTTAAACAGAACTAAAATAACAACCTGCTGACATCACTAACAAAATAATGATAACATAATATATTCAACATATTAATTAATTAATTCTTAGCTGTCCTCTTCCTTGTACATGTGAATAAGATCGGTGGTTTATTGGGCTGGCCCTGTTGATTCCTTGCAGTCCCCCACAGTCTAACCAATTCTCATCTGCACATTTCATTTGTCTTCAAACCATCTCACACATTTTATCTTACTTGTGTCGTCATCATCATCATACCCAGTATATCTCGTTCATAGACAACTATGGATTTTATCTTTCTTGTGTATGCTCTCGAAAACCAAACCAACAAATAATTGTTCAAATGCATTTATAGTCAACCTAGAGGGTCAAAGGAGTACTTACTGATAAATTTGTTAGGAGAGTTGATTGCACACAAGTTCGATGAGGTTTCATCCTAAAACCATTTGGTAATATGAGGAGTAGCTCATCAAGCTTATATGTTGGTCAACCTTTCTCTAACTCTTCGATGTGGGATCACATGTAGGTTATTTTTCCAACAAGTGTTACGTGTCACATTTGATCGAGAAAATTTTATCATCAAGTTTATTTTGTAATGGCTGCCTAAATGACATGGAGATTTCTCATTTTTATCTTTCAGGAGTGTGAAGAATTAATGGCGAAAGGAATTTCAGGTAGTGGGAAAGGATTTGATCTACCGGGACGACGTTTGGGTGGGTTCTCACAGCCACCGCCTTTACCATTGCTTCCCCAAAGTGCATTGGCAGCTCCTGAACGAAGAGGACAACGTGGAACTTTGTTGCCATCAGGGCCTAGGCGTATAGGTGGTGATAATAGTATTAAGGCTGCACTAAGCCCAATTCAAGCTGCGGCCATGGCTGCAGAAAGAAGGCTTCATGATGAATTGTGGTGTGGATCCCGATCCCAGGGAACTCATGGGCAGCAAGCAAATAACAGTGCGTCATCCTCCACTGAATCTCGTGTGCCCATTTTGAGTGAGCAAACTTGGCGACCCCATGAGACGATAGAAAATCGAGACACATGGCAATGCTCTTTATGTACTTTGATTAATAAGGTAAACCTCTACATTCTAAGGGGTGTTTGGCAAACGGGTTTGACCAGCTAATTTTGAACCAGCTGCACAACGCTGCTATGTGCAGCTTGTTCAAAAACAGCTTATTCATTACAATAAGCTGTTTCAACCGCTAATTTGCCTTACATTCGTATTGGATGGGTGCCCAATAAGCTATTTTGCCAAGGAGCCCCTGAATTTTTCCGCAATCTATTCTTCTCTTCTCATATGGAATTTGATGTGATGATCTACGAACTATAATGAATGATATATGTTATTTCAACTTCATATATCATGCAGTTGCCTTACAAAATCTAATCTGTGGCTAATGACTGAATTGCAGCCTCTAGCTCTTGCATGTGAAGCATGCCAAACACCAAGAATCACGGAGATCAAGTCGAGTTTCAAAAACTGGTCCTGTAAATTCTGTACTTTGATCAACGACAATCAGCTAGAAAGATGTTCGGCTTGTGGAGAATGGAGATATTCATTAGGCCCTCCTGTTGGTGGTTATACACCTCATGTTGGCACTTGATACGAGGGCTCTGATTCTCGGAGTAAATTTATACATATGACATAAAAACCGTATTTGTTGTACAAAATCGATAGGTAACTACATTGTCTATGTAATTTGTAAGCAAGTTAGCCACAAGTCCCTTAGTCGTATAGCGTTCAAAACATCATTGTTGAGAAGCTTTTTCCAATTGATTGTAATGTGAAATCATTTTGGACAAGAGACCAGCTCAAAGTTGTAACCGGGCCATTAAGAATTTCTTTCATAGGTCGTTTGGTTATGGTCTGAGCCATTGTGAACCAGATGATGGGAGACTTGACAACACAACACGAGTTCTATACTTCTATTGTTAAGAATATTGAATTCGTCCCCACTATGGCTCTGGCTCTGGCTCTGGCTCACACCAGTCTGCGGGTTCCTAACTCCTACTTAAAAAAATTGAAAATGAACTTAAAAAATAGAGCATCCTAAGCAAACTCATACTTCAAAATGAATAAGAATTTTAAAGAATCATAGTTGTGACGGAGTTTAAATATCACTACTTGCTAAAATATAATCTGTAAAGAATTTTCCAACCTTACCCATCACCACAAACAATAAGAATTGAGTGGTATGACATGTGCATTAAGGAAAATTGGTAGTAACACTAAACTTGTACATCATAAATACTTCATCCGTTACCCAATATTTTATTATATTTTTTTCATGTACTTCAATATGTATTTTAATATTAATTATCTTTAATTTTTGACTGAACGAAAAATTATTAAAATTACATATTAAAAAAGTAAGTATTAAGAAGAATAAAACAAAATCTTATATGACTATATTATTTCTTATTAATGAGTCGAATTTGCTGAAACAAGATTGAAAATAAATGGTATATTACCATTCAAATTTACGGGTTATTACGAAAGGGAGGAACTACTAAGAGCCAAAAAGTGCACTGCTAAATAACAGAATAACTATAGAACTGCATCAAAAACTGAAAGTATATTGTAAATAGAAGGAATAAACGATAAATATTATAACAATAATATAATAATAAAACCAACCTATTTGTCAATCTGCTGTAAATAATCTTTACTATTGATTATATCTAAATAATCCAATATTTATATGTTTTTTGCTGACAACATTCTATTTCACATTTTAACCGGCTATCGTAGGTATTTACTAGCTGTTACACTCATTTTTTTCTCTTAATGCTTTTTCGTTGGTCTAACCTTGTTCCTTTTTTAGGTACCTATAATAATTGATTAAAATGTGACAGGGCCGACTATGTAGCAAGAGCTACATGAGCGACGACTCAGGACCCCTTTTTTTGAAGGCCCAAATTTTTTAATGTATGCACTTTTTAATTATATATTAAAACGTATTCTTCTTCTTCTTATTATTATTATTTGAAAGAGCAATACGCATAAGTCATTATATGATTCATGTTAATAATTTTTAATAATTATTTTAGGTTTAATGGTTATCCAATATTGTTTGGTCTTTTCTAGTTCAGAGAAAATCATTAGATTTAGGCATAAAATTATCGTCTTGTTTAATTAGAAAAATATTAATTTGTGCCAATGGTATTTAAAAAAAATCGAAACGTACACATTTATATTTTAATTTTCGCTCAGGGCTCCTAAAATATCTAAAACCGCGTTGAATTATTTAAAAATAATCAATAATTAATATTATTCATGACAAATGGTAATAAATGTGAGATTATTGTGAAAAATTTTTACTAAAATAAAAAAGCGTATCGAAAATCCAAGGAATGAAATGGTGGCTGATGAGCATGAGAAGACTTCAAACAATGGCAACTTTCCTTCGCTAATCCAACACCTCTTTTCTCTTCCAATCGAATGAATCCTTCATCGACGACGGGAATCGGGATCATTCTGAAATATATAAGGTTGTTCGTGTTCCCCTAGGGTTGCCGACACTACAATTTCTACATTCATCGCAAGTGATTTAGGGTTTTGGATATAAACTTCTTCCAGCATTAATTCAATACTTTCAGCGACCACTTCGACAGCACAATCACAAGCTTTTCCAACAATATTAAAATTTTGGAACGAATCCGTCAGAATGAGGAGTAAATCCGAATCACTGGTACCACAACAATCGTCAATTTCCAACGTAAAATAATCCGCAACTATTTCTTCATCTGAGATTCGACGATCGATATAAGAAAAGGGAACAGTTATCAAATCATAGGTATCATCCTCCTCTTCCTCCTCCATTACCCAAGATGTTACTTGTATTCCACTGCTTTCCATGGATACCAAAAATTCACTTGAAGACGCCATTATTAGTACTGTATTATAGGTTTTTATCAAATTTCTCTTAATTAATTAGATCTTTGCTAATTCTTTTAAGATCCAGTTTATGTTTAATTTATAGAATCCAATTTGTAGTTTGTTTAGGAAATGCGGTGGGATTTTCTCATTTTCATTTTGGAAATAAAATTATTAATTTATTGTGATGAGATTTAGACAAATTTTTCACAGTTCTATCATTTTTTTAAAACAATACGCCTAAAATTAAACACATTATTAATTAAAATAAAAAAACCCTAGACAAATTAGTTTTATTTATAAAACTTTTCAAAATCACAAAATTCTCAAAGGGAATGGTGTCCAACTGTCCATCTCTATTAATTAAGTTGACTAAATGTACATTTACATGCTTAAAATAGTATCTTGTAAGCTCTAATTTTAAATTGATTACTTATAATTTTAAATTGATTAGAGTCGTTAATTATAGTTCTAAAATGGTCAATTAAAACATGAGTTGATTCTTTCAAAAAAAAAAGAGTTGATTGTATAGGCTGTCTTATTGTTAGAATGTGGGATAGTCTCACATATCAACCCAAAAAGAATAGGAGTGATTTTCTATCTTATTTTGGTGAATCAAAATAATGAACTAACGAAAATTTTTACTTCAGCCGATCTCTCTTGATTAATGTCCACTTACTATATCCTTAATGTCCACTTATATTATCCTTGCAATATATTTAATGCCCACTGAAAAGGTATTTATAATGCCTACTTATAATTTTCTCAATGTCTACCGAGAAACTTAACCTGCTAACCTACTTACCATATTCTTAATGCCTACTTACAATATCTTTAATGTCTACCTACAATATATTTAATGCCCACCCAGTAAGTACTTAAGTACTTACATTGTAAATGTCTACTTACAATATTCTTAATGTCTACCAAAAAACTTAATCAATATTTTCCTTTTTAGGTCATCCTAATTAGAGACCGTCTCTCACACAAATTTGCGTTTTTACTTTGTAGGATGACAAAACACAATATAATTTAGGGAAATTCCACGTGATAACATCCAGTTTTCATGAAATACTAGTAGTAGTACTTTTTAAAGAAAATTCCACATTGTAGCATCTAGTTTATGCACAAACTAATTGCCGTAGCATTTTCCGTTAAGTTCTTGTTAAATTCCGTTTAATTCATCATTTTGTAAGTTTTGTCCACATGGTAGCATCCAGTTTTTGTTTAATTCACAATTTTAACGTTTAATTCACCAATTTAATGTTTATTTCATCGTTTAATTCATTAACGCCCATAAATATTGTAATAGTTTTGTTTTCATTCAAATTGTTGGCATTATAAAGTTCAAAAGGTAAGTAGCCAAGCACTAATACTAATACATATTTACTTCAAGCAAAATTAGAGATAATTCTAATAATAATAAAATGGTGCACAAGTGGATGCAACAAAAGGCTAAGATTTTGTTAGAGGTTATAAACATTGGTTCCCCATTGTCTCCATCAACACCAAATCCTACTTGCCATCTTCCTGTTTGTTAACGGCGTTAATCATTAGCTTTTTGTAATATTAGTTTATATATTTTTTTTTCATAAATTGTAAAGAAAAAGATAAATAAATAGGTAATTTTTTTGTAGCAAATCTTTTTTAGTAGAAAAATACTTGCTTTTATTATTAGAATTACCTCTAATTTTGCTTGAAGTAAACATGTATTAGTATTAGTGCTTGGCTACTTACCTTTTGAACTTTATAATGTCAACAATTTGAATGAAAACAAAATTATTACAATTATGGAAAATTGTGAATTAAACAAAAACTGGATGCTAACATGTGGAAAAAACTTACAAAATGATGAATTAAACGGAATTTAACAAGAACTTAACGGAAAATACTACGGCAATTAGTTTGTGCATAAACTGGATGCTACCATGTGGAATTTTCTTAAAAAAGTGTTACCACTGACATTTCATGAAAATTGGATGCTACCATGTGGAATTTCCCTATAATTTAAAAGAGCCCTCAATCAACACTTCAGCACATCTTGCTGGTAAGTTTTGTTTCAATGTTCAAAACAATGAAAAGTGGATAGTTGATAGTGGAGCTACTGATTATATTTGTTCAAAGTTGCAATTGTTTGCTAAGCGTGTAAGGGTAGAAGGGAAACCTCACCTCATAACCATACCTGATAGAACTCAGGTGAAGGTTGAAATTGTAGGGACTATGAACCTACTTAATGGCATTGTGCTTAAAAATGTATATGTGCCTAAATTTTGTTTTAACCTCATTTCTGTCAGTAAGCTTGTCAAAGACTTTAACTCACATTATGTTTGGTACTAATGGGTGTTTTATTCGGAAATCTTTGATGAGGAAGCCTTTGCTTCTTGGTAGGACTCAACATGCTCTTTATATTCTCCAAAATTCCATAGATAGTCAATGCTCAAGTAGAGCAGTTAGTCATAGCAACCATAATTAAACAGCAGCAGCAGCTGGTATCAACCCATACACAGTAGTAGCCTCCAATAATGAGATTTCTAAATGCAATGATGCAAGACTTTGGCATCTAAGAATGGGGCACTTACCTTTTCAACAATTGTATTTTTTGTTTCTAAATCTTAAGCTCAAAGCTATTCATAAAGATTGTTTTTGCACTATTTGTCCTCTAGCCAAGAAGGCTAGGGACCCATTTCCTAGAAGTGAAGAAAGTTGAAGAATAAATTCAAGAGTTTCATCACCATTGTAGATGATTACTCAATATTTACTTGGGAGATTTTTGTCCAAGAAAAGTCATAATTTTTGACACATTTTAAACAATTCTATGCATTAGTGCTTAGACAATTCAACAAGAAAATTAAAGTGTAAGAGTTGATAATGCTGATGAACTCTATAAAGGAGATACTTTGGTGTTCTATAAATAAAAAGGCATTGCTGTCCACACTACTTGTGTTGCTACCCCTCAACAACATGGAAGTGACTAGAGCCTTGTGGTTCCAATCAAAATTGCCAATACAATTCTGGGCTGATAGTCCAATGTGTGCAGTGTACATAATAAATAGAATGCCTTTACAAACTATAAATAAAAGAGTTCCTCATGAAATCATGTATGGTGCTATGGCAAATTATAATATGCTAAGAGCTTTTGGTTGTCTTTGTTTTGCATAGAAAAACAAAACCAAAATGAATCCAAAAGATATAATAGTTTTCTCATAAATAATTTTATTTAATGTGATATATAAGATATAATAGTTTTCAAAATTAAATCATTTTTCAAAACAATAAGCTTACAATCCGTTAATTACGTAGTTAATTAAAAAAAAACACAAATTTTCAAATTAGACCTTCTTAGTGAAGGTAATCATGTACAGTTAAATTATTAAAATGGTCAATTAGAAATTGACCCATATGATAAAATTTATTGCTTAAAATTTGTAATTAACTATCAATTAAGTTTTAATTATAAAGAATAGTATTCATTTCTTTATTTTGGTCCTCACAATGATGAACTTACAACAGTTTAATGTGATTGATATGATGTAAATTTGGATAAAAAAAGAGAAAAGATTTATTTATAATTTGATAGACATGAATATGATTGTTTATGATTTTTATATATTTTGCTTTTCCTATTTACTAATATTATCTTATTTGGTTTTTGTACGTTTGTCAATGCATATATTGAATCATAAATATTTCAAATTGTGTTTAATTAAAAATTATAAAATGTTAATGTTAGTAAAATTTACATTGAGATAAATCAAACAAGATCTCATTTGACCCTATGTTTCAACTTATACAAATCAAGAGTGATATGAATTGTATCAAAAAACCAAATGAGACAATAATAGTGAATAAGAGAGAATATAATATTAATCCTAATCAAGATAAGTGTGAGTCTCGAAAAGAGTAATTTAGTTGGTGATACGACAAAAAGATATTAGTAGATGATAAAAATAAACGGTTAAATTGAAAAGAAAATAAATTTGTGGACGAGATTAAAAGAAAAAATTAGAACATTTGTCAAAAAAAAGAAAGAATATAAAATCAACAAAACGAACTAAAATGAAAAATTATTGCTAATTTAGAGAAAAAAAAGAGTAGGATTTATCCAAAATACAAATTAGTTATGCTCAAATTTATTTATGTGAAATTCCACATGATAGCATCGAACTTTCATGAAACGCCACTAGTAACAATTTTGTAAAATTTTTCCACTTGGTAGCATCCAGTTTATGCCTTATCTAACTGCCGTAGTATTTTTTGTTAAATTCTTGTCAATTTCCGTTTAATTCACCATTTCAATGTTTCTACCCTTATTAAGTGTTGGTTGTTGTCTTTATAATTTTCCCTAAACCATTTTTATGCTCTCAAATGTTTAATTCACCATTTTGACATTTTATTCACCGTTTAATTTATCAACGCTCTCAAATGTTTAAAGCAAATTATAAAGACAAGAGCCAATACTTAATGAGGGTAAAATCGTCAAAATGGTGAATTAAACAAAAATTGACAAGAATTTAACAGAAAATGTTACCGCATTTAGATGAAACATAAATTAGATGCTACCATGTGAAAAAATAAAACAAAAATGCTACCGTTGATGTTTCATAATAGTTCGATACTACCATGTAAAATTTCCTTTTATTTATTCCCCTAGTAATAAGAACTAAGCAAAATTGAAAAATTAAAAAAGAATTACTCTTCTAGTTATGCTCAATATAATTTTCCTTCCATAAGCAAAAAAGGATTGTAAAATGGTGAAAGACCAATAGTTAATAAGAAGAGATAAATGAAGTCTTGAAACTAAAATTTCACCCAAAGATAATTTATTTGAGTAGAGTTGTTCCTTCGGATCATCGGGTTGATTTCGGATTATGTATTTTGAATCAGTGAAAAATCAGATCTTGTGTTCACATTGATTTTTTACATAGTTTTACATTTATTTTTGAAGTAGGGTCAAGTCGAATTCGATTACAAGGCCGGGTAAATATCAAATCTTTAGGTCTGTTTTGAACGCCTCTTCAATATGTATATATTCACCCTTGACAATGCAAATAAAATCTTACATTTTTTACTCTAAAATCGAATGAAAATACTACATGGCTACAAGCTCTGATTACAGGAATGTGCAGTCGAAAATCGAATGAAATACAGACAGTAATTCTCAAACAAGTGAAGGTTTGGTACACAATACTACAAGCTCTGATTACAGAAGCTGTTCGAGGAATGCTCAGTAGAAACATACCCAAGAAATCAGAAATCGCAAAACAATGAACTACCTAATGTACAAGAACTCGACATGAAAGTGCATTAAACATCTTGAGAAGATTTAGCCAGGGCCAACTTTAGGTATGTCATAATGCTCACTCAAATTGGCTAGATACTGATTGAAGTCGTCTAGACGGTCACGATGAGAATTCTTGGACATTTTTGCATACTTGTGGACATCAAGCTGCTCTCTCTGCTCGATATATCGTTTTTCTGCTGGGGTTAAATGATCAGCAAAGTTTAGGGCCTTGTCTTTTCGGGTTGACTTGTCTGATTCATTGTTATCGTCTTCGTTGGTAACAACTGATAATTCTGCATTCCCATCTGCACAAAAAGTCAGATGAGGATATGGAATCTGCGAATAATTTTTTATGGCGTTGGATGAACGGAATGTTGCGGTATTAACTGCGTAGAATGAAGATCGGAAACTAACCATCTAAATTGGCATCTTGTTTTATTTCTGAAACCTCCTCATGTTGTTTCTTTTGCTTCTTCTTCTTCTTTTTTATGCCACCGGTTTTTACATCCAATGCTTTTCCTTTCAGTTTCAGCTTACCACTAACAACATGGTCATATGCTGACATCTTATCTAAAAGAGAACAACCAAATATCATAAACAAAATCCCAGCATTTACATGAATAAATAAACCAACACATTTTCTGTTAATGAAATTACTTTCACTGAGCCAAGATAGATATGGAAACAAGGCCATTTGCTCATACCTTTCACATAGACAAAATCCCACTAATGCAAACAACATAAAAGAATGACCAGAATGTCTTGCATGAGACCGTCTAGACCGTCTCACAATGAGGTAAGCCTATATAATAAGCCCAATAATCTAATTGATCACATTAAGGTTAAAAATGAACACTCTAAGACTAAATAAGTAGTCATTTTAAAACTGTAAGTGATCACTTTTAGGCTATAAGTGATCATTTTAAAATAATAAAGTATATAGGGTCAATCCAATAGAGACGACCTCATTGAACGACCGTCTCATTTGAAAATGACTCAATACTTGTGTCCAAGCTTAATAATGAAACGGATATCAAAATTGCAAGTTTGAATGCAAATCAAACAGCAAGAGTGAAGATAGGAGCCCATATGCTAATAATTGTATTAATTGGGCTATTCAACCCATATATGTAGCGTTTCTCACGATGAGATCGTCTCACGCAATAATTTGTAAAATTTCAATTATAGACACCTTCAAGTTGAATAAGTCTAAACTTAAAAAGCTCAATCTACAAATAAATAAGATCAAGTTAGGAATTAGGATAGAGTGTCGGAGAAAAAAGAATAACAATGAGAGCTCAGTATCATTCTTACTCTTTTTTCTCCTCCTTTATTCATTAGAACAGAAAATTGGAGTAAATCTTAATCCAAAAAATGATGAATTTAACCATCAAAACGTCAAATTTTCAGACCGATTAACATATACAAATCTAAAGATGAGAATAATGGGTCAGCCTAGCGATTGAAGTTTTTGTTTTGCACCTTTGCCACAAGTGTTTGATTATCGTCTCCTACACTTAAGATTATTCCCCTTCCTTTCACTTGTACGGATCCTACCCGATAATAAAAATTCTAGACAACCTGATTTTGCTTCAAGTAATAAAAAAACCTGATTCACATCAGCACCATTACGAATTCTAAGATAATGTAATTTTCGTAAATAATTACGCTGATTCATTTACAATGAATAGGAGAAAGGAGAAGAGACCTGATCAACAAATCAAGATATAATACTTTTCAAACAACTAATCAAATCACAATTCGAAAACAAATCAAAGGCCTCCTATAATTAATTCACAAATTTCAAATCTCAACAGGTGTTAAATTGAGAAAACTAAAAGTAAAAGAAAACCCACAAAATTAATTTTTAATAACAAAGAAAAGACGTACTTCACTGCATAATGATCAAAATTAGATTAAATAGAAAACCTACAGATTAAAAAATATAACTTAATTGTTTTATATTAAATCAAATAAAAAAGGTACCTCTACACCAAAACAGAGATTTGGAGTCAGCAGCAACCACAACTATGTGACTAGAATCGGGAGTAAACCCTACCGCGCTTTAGAATCAATTCGACGGCAGCTCAGATTTGTGCCCAAAGACTAATACTCTAAGAGATGATTATCTGAAGAGAACAGAATAGTTGATGAAGAATTGGGGGTAAACCCTACCGGACTTTTGAATCGGGGAATTTGATATTGGGTGTTTTATTCGAGTTAGGATCTCTCCATTATTATAATGTCAAATGTAATGAAGGGTCTATTATTTAATTTAATGGTAATGAAATTTGACATTTTATTTTTTCATTCTAAATTAGACGTTAAAATAGTAGTAGAGAAAAGCAATGGAGAGGATCTAATACAATTTTTTTTTTTTTACCATTCTCTTTTAAGGGAAAATTTACTACTCTCCCTTTCACATTTTACAAGTATATAATAATATAGTATATAGTAATATATAATATAAATAAATAATAATATATGTTTTATATTGTTAAAAATTATGAAGAATATAGAGAGAAAAGTTATAAATAACTTGATATCGTATTGATATGTTCATATTTTACGGTATGCAATAGCAATACTAGTCATACACTATTTACCACTATTTATAGAGATAAAAAAAATTAATTTCTATGCATTCATTTATCTATTCTTTATATATATATATATATATATATATATATATATATATATATATATATATATATATATATATAATTTTTATTTATTTCAAATAAATAAATACATGATATAAAATTTATTAAAAGTATAAAACTATGACGGATTAAAATGGACTTTAGGAACGATAGAGGGAGTATCAGTAATATCGAAGAAAATATACTTCCACTCCTTTGTGAGAACAAAGGAGATATGAAAGGTGAAAAAGAATCATGAGCATTCTCAATCAATGTCAATTCCTAAATTGTTTTCAATTTAGATGAAAATGCTTCTTTCGATTGTAAAGGAATTATTATCCATTAATCATAAAATTATCAAAAAATGTGTGCACACTAAATAATGATTATTTTGAATTCTATAAAGGTGAAATTCAAAATTATTCCTTTTTATTATTAAAAAAGGCAAATTTTAATCTCCAACAAGACTCAAATCATACAAAGACTTGTTTGGCAAATAATTGATATCTAATTAATATTATTGATTTTATTAACTGATTTGACTAGCTAATTTTAAATACAATAATAGTGGAAACAATTTGTTATAAATTAGCTATCATAAAATTTCAGCAAACTAATCTATAAAACACTAGCATTTAAATAATTTGACTACTTAATCATCTTTTTTTCTCGTATTATCCAAGAAGCTATTTTGCAAAAACCCGAAAAGTTGGATTAAATGGAGATGAGATACAAAACCATTGTTATTACGTTAGAAAGTAATCATCGTTGTATAATCTTGCAGATACAAAATTTTACGCTTGCATCATTTGAATATTCTCCAAAATGGCAAACTACAAGGCATAATCTTACAAGTCAGTCGGGCATTTACAGCGTCTAAGATATTCTCATACAGAATAAAGTAATCACTATTAAAAGCGCACATCCGAAACATTTCACTTCCGATGAACTACAACAACGCATATTCGCATTTACGGAGGCTACAAAACAAACTAGCAGCCTGTTCGGCAGCTGATAAAAAATATGGTAACGGAAATGAGTTTGCAAAATTCTCTAGCAAAAGGGTGAGAATGGAACTTTACAAAGAACACATGTTTTCCATTACCACGGACATCAATATTTACGGGTATGGCTTTGTTTCTATAAGACACATACTACAATAACTCTCAATACCATCATATATTAAATATATCCAAACAGGCTGTAGAAATCATTGAAGTTGTGCAAAAAACAGCATCTTAAACGAAATCACTGTTGATTCGGCTGCCTTTGTTGGAAATTCTGCAAGTTTTGAGGTGCATTTTGGAGAGGTACCATATTCGGTTGGAGATTCTGAGGATTCTGCGACATGTTTCCGAAAGCACCAACTTGTTGCTGGGGTAAACTCATCATACCGGCTTGATTTGCTCCCATATTAAACACTGCAAAGAGTGAAAGAGACAAAATGCTTTGAGTTGAAGCAACCAATAAAATTTCTCATTCATAACCCCCCTATATACGCAAAACATGTAGTAAAGGAAGGAGGGGACTCATACTCTGATCACTGAGAATTTGAGAAGGAAGCGCTCTTTGGGGGTTAGCACCACCTAATGGAAACTAACGCAAGAAAACAGGTAAATTGTCAATGCACATCAACTATACAATGGCCAGATATATACATATATAGATATATATAAAATGTTAATGGAAAGGATATATTTTCCATAGAATGCATTTAAAATAACAAATGTGGCGTGGAAGGGAACGGGGGTGGGTTGGGGAGAAGGGAGTGAAAGATTGACATAGAATTGAAGTTGATACTCCCTAAACCAGTAGCTAGGGGTTATACTTATATAACAATAAACAACTTGAAGACTCCAGGGTAAACAGAAACGGAAGATTTTCCCTGGAAATTTTTTCAATCAAACAGAGTCAATACCCTTATAGTAAGAAATGCAGAATAATCGCTGATCTCGGAAACTGCTCTTTCTTCAACTAATTATGTGAAGACAGCTAGTCACTGAAAGCTTTTCTTGTATGCAAGTGTATTTGCGGGGGTCATATTGAATTTATATCCTGCTGGTTTGGCTTATGACAACTATCAAAAATTTGAGATTTGTACCTCAATCATTTTTACTTTCCAAATCATTCCAATTTTTTTTTGTTGGTATGGTAAGATGAAGAAACACTCGAAGGGGATGGAGGGAAATTAATAAAGCTGCACTCAGTAAAAATCCACCTAGATCAGAAGAGGGAGATATATCACTACTCCACACCTCACTTATTAAGAAAATTGTTTATTAAAGAGGGACATACAAAAAATCTCTTCTAATCCTTTACTTCACTTTCCTAGGCCAAACCTGATTATAAATAAGACATAAGAAATTGAACCCTTCACTCACTCACTCACCCTCCTCTCCCATTCTAAATCTAACCATCCCGACACTTGCCTTTCAGATTATTAGTCTCCTTTTATTCCCTCTTCAGTTCTAAATATTCTTACTAGAACAAACCACAATTAATATTTTACATACAGGTACCAGCAAAGAACTTAAATTCCCGTGGATAAAAACAAGTAGGAAAAAAGAAAAGAGAGGGAGAGAAACCAAGATCCAAAGTTGGCATATCATATCATACATCAGATGAATTGTAGTTTGGCCAATATATAATGCAAATGCTCCAGAATACTACGGTGGCCTATTCCATATTTCTGTGAAATCTTGGCGAAGAAAGCTTCAAGTAAATTTTTTCCCCAAAAGTAGGGAGAGGTTCAAGTATGACCCAAAACATCCATGTAGATATACCTTGTAACGTAAGGCCAAGTGGCTTATCACTAAACACAACCTTAGTAAACCATAACACTGTCCATGTGAAGTATTGATTACTAGCGATAATCTATAAATCTACAAATAACTAAAATATATACATTTAGCTTTCAAAGTAAAAGAACAAACTTTGTTGAAAGCTTCGAACATAGTGAGAAACTCATCATCGACAAAGCTAAGAACAACCTTGATAATTATTATGGAAAAACTAAAGCAGAAAAGAATCTTCATTCTCTTCCCAAATTCCATAGCAACATATATCTAGTATTCCCACGGTCAAGGTCTCCCTCTCTTTAGTCTTTTCTGTTTACATTTTGTTTTGGAATGTGATAAAGTTAAATTATAGCCTCAATTGTTTACTTTTTAGGAAATATATCGATTTTGATTTTGGATAATTTTAGTTGCATGTGCTTTTGTTTATCTGCCTTATGAAATTTCTTCCCTTTATGTTATGATATTTCTCATAATTTGGTAGTTGATCATTGTATATTCTATTTTTTATTTATTTTATATTATTTATTTATTTATTTGTATTGTATTGGTATCAAACTTATTCATCCGTCATTGACACAAGGGAACTTCATCATCCGGCACAAAGAGAGGAGAGCAGCCATGGAAGAAGAGCAGCCATGAAAGAGAAAAGGGAAGAAGATGAAGAAACTAACCATGGTTAGGTTAAATTTCAAATTTAACGGACATTTAACGGAAAATTCATCATTAATGTCACGGTTGTAATTACCATATAATTGGGGGGTACCACTGAAATGCAGTTGGGTACCATTGTAATTTTTCAATAGTACAAGGGCACCATTGATAATTTCCCAAATTTTAATCATATAAAATAAATAATATTTAAGATTAAAATTATGTAAAAAATAACTTAAAAAATTAGAAATACATCCACTATTAAAAACTAGGAGAAGTATTAAAATAAGATTTATTTTGTTTTAGAAGGATTGTTAATAATTGATAAATTATTTTCTCATAGTTTCATGGGTAGATTTACTTTTTTTGGACCATCCATGTTTTTCTTAAATTTATTAATGGGTATTGGGTATGATGCACCATGCAAGGATTTGGAAGTTAGCGATCCAAGCAAGCCTAGCCATTTTAAAATTTTGTTGGATGCTTTGAATCCCACTTTTAATTTCTGATCAAAGGTTGTGGAGAGTGTGGCCCACATCCTAGATTCCAAAGAGTAATACTAATAATAGTATAATCAATTATTTTAGACAATTTTTTTATTAACACCGTTTTATCGTGATACGGCTTAATATGGATAGACCTAATATTTAGTTTTTTTTAAAAAAAATTGTTTTTCATTTACTTAATTAATTGTTTTTTTTCTTAATAATATTAAATGGGCTGCTTGTATGGTTCCGTCTCATACAAGACCTGCTAATTATTTAAATAAGTATTTTATTAATAGACTATACAATATATTTCAGATCGAAAAACATAAAAAATATTAATATGTAATTTGTAACAAATGAACATACCAAAAGCTAAACAAATATCAACAAATTAATAAAATAATACTAAATAAACTAAAGCTTTCATTTTAGAGCTAAAAATTTTAATCTAACATAGATTATATTTTTAATACCTAAACTAAAATTTAAACACGGTTTAGGTAGAAGTCTAGACCCTTGCCCATCCCAATATGCAAAGGTCCACATAAAGGATTAAATTTTATTTGCGGTCAATAATCTGAATTAGCGATACATCAACAAAAAAAACTGTTTACTTTCTTTTATTTTTATTTTTTTCTAATTCAAGACTCCAAATTGATGGAATTTTCTTCTAATTCAAGACTCCAAATTGATGGAGCTGCCTCAACTATACAAGACATAGTCTAGAATTTTAACTGGTGCCTTTTAATTTTCTTTTCATCGTTTATATCTACTCTCATATCATGTTAGATATGCCTAAGAAACTACACATGTTCGATATAAGTATATAATCTATAAAAATTAATCCGATTAACTGAAATGAAATATGACCCGACTGGAACGCTTAAAATCAAATGCCTAAGTCCTAACATGTTTTCATATATTTTGGAATCAAAACTAATCTTCTCCGAGATATACAAATTGTTGTGTGAGACGGTCTTATTAAGAGAAACTCATCTAAAAAATAATATGAAAATATGAGCTCTTTAGTTGGGAATTAAAATCGTCTTATTAAAAGACAATATCACAAAAGTGGTTCCCGAAATATTATACTTTTTGTTCGCTGTTAGTAACTTGACCCGGCCCATTCTCATTTGGGTATGTACACCAAACGTCAATTTACGACAAATCATTGACTACGTTCTTTCGTATGATAGAAGTAAACAAATACTTTTACATTTCAAATGCTACTTGTATTGAATTTTCATCAAGCACTTCTTCAATTTGTCATTCATTTGCTACTTTCCATTCTTTTCTATTTGCTTCTACTCTTATTTCAATTTGGTATGTTTGTTCTTCCCCTTCTCTTTTTTTTCTTTGATTCTATTTTATGTGCTTCTTGTTATGTATTCTTGTTTTCTGTCATATCCTAATTCAGAGCTTTTACTTCATCATGTTTGTTAATCAAAATACAATATTCATCATTGATTTTTTATGAATTAGAAGTATTTAAGTTGAATTAATTCAATCTTGTAGCTGTTTTTTGACTTGGGTGTTGTTCAATTTTCGAATATTTCTTGTTGTTATAGAATTTAGGACTAAATCGTCACCAAATTTGGTTGCAATTTGCATATATTCAATTATATTTGCTTGATTCGGTTTAGGTTTTCATTGATAATTGAGGACTTTAATTGGAATTCTTGAAGTTGGTTATTGCAAGTTTTGAAATATGTTTTTTTAATTCGGCCCAGATGTTTTATAATTTTTAAGAGAAATTGGAATTTGAAGAAAATGTAAGGAGGACTGTGAGATATTGTGGAAAATTCTGAATAGAGAAAGAGAGCAGTGTAAATGTTAATAGGGGAGTAAAACTGGGTAGCAGTAGCACATACTATGAGAGTTGTCCAAAATTGATCAATTAACTAAAACCGAGCACAACCTGGCCTGACCTGATCCATCTTGTATGTAAAAAGTAAAATTAGATTATCAAGATATTCACTTATACTCAAGAATTAAATTAACACAACACGAGATATTATATCTGTGAAACCGAGCATGACCCGGCCTAACCTGAAATATCCCGTATATTAAAAGTATAATCAAATTGTCAACATATTCACCTACACTCAAGAATTAAATTAACACTGCACAAGATATTATATTTGTGAAACCAAGCATGACCCGGCCTGACCTGAAATATTCCGTATATTAAAAGTAAAATCAAATTGTCCAAATATTCACCTACACCCAAGAATTAAATTAACACTACACGAGATATTGTATCCGTGAAACCGAGCATGACTAGGCCTGATCTGAATATCCCGTATATTAAAAGTAAAATCAAATTGTCAAGATATTCACCTACACTCAAGAATTAAATTAACACTACGCGAGATATTATTTCCGAATAACACCGGAATGAACACCTCATGATGTACTTTTGTTAAATAAGACCTATAGTAGAGCCTCAGTACCAAAAGTTTGGCGTCGGCTACATGACTCATGATCATGAGTCATTAACAGTCAACCTATCTCTTGTTTAAGTCTTTCATCTAGTACTCTAGTTGAGTCACTAATATTCAGTCGATCTCTCGTTTCTCTAATGCCATTTTTTTCACCCCTGATATGTTTTGTTGCTGAAACACTAAATCGTTGCAACTTTGTTCTTGGGTTTGTTTGGCTTGATACTTGATCTATATAAGAGCTGCAGAAGTTAAAGTTTTTTGTCACAATTTTTTGTTATTTCATCGATGATCTAAGTATGTAATGAACACAGCGAGACTTTCAATCCACATTACAAAATGTCACTCTGGATTCATAAATACTGCTCTTTGTGATTGTAGCTGACTAGCTGTTTAGCTTTTCTGCTTGAGGATGTTTTTAGCATTTTAGGAGTTTTTACTTATAATGAATTCACAGTTTTACGTTGTAGTAAGAACAATACTACTAGGGGTGAAGGTTACTAGAATTAAAACCGCAAATCGAATTAGACCAAACCGAATAGGAATATGGTTTGGTGTTTTTAAATATTTGGTCTGAATTTGCACCCTATATATGCTTAGTGTTGCTATTACTTGTAATGTTTTGGAAGACTTTATTTACTTATTTAGTCTTTTGCAAGACTTTATGAGTTTATTAATGTTGCAGCCTAAGTATATATAAAGACAAATTCGGTCTAATAATTCAGTTTCAGCGGTTTGCATTCTGTCTAAAGCTTAAAAATACGGTTTGGTGTAGATTCAAATAAAGTTTTGATTTGGACTGAAAAAATGGAAACGATTCAAATAAAGTTTTGATTTGGACTGAAAAAATGGAAACCGAATTAAATACGGTCTGAATTGGTTTAGCTAAAAGTCCAAACCGTACACCGAACTTTCACCCTTAAATATTATCATGAATGTTCTCTCCTTCAGTTCTTCATATTAAGACTAGAAATCCTGGTACTGTATAGGTGTTTGAGCTTACCGCCACCATAATATTAGGTGGCAAGAGTTACAAAATAAATTCTTTTTGCCCACAAGAGTGGGCGCTTGACCATCGTCACGATCATGACCGCATCTTAGATGAATGATCCAGTTGAAAATAGGGACAAAATAGCCTAGCCATGGTAAAAGTGCCTCTTCCTCTTTTGCATTGTGGGCTTTTTAAAGCTATGTGATATTGTTCATGGAAGCTGCGCTCTTAAATCTCAAACCATTCGTTCTAATATTTTGCTCGCACTTAATGCCTATTTCTAGCGGTGGTTTGACTTTTGACTTAACGATGTATGTTTGAAGTTGTAGTGATCAGTTATAGCAGTGTAACATAATTCGCTAGCCAAATAGCTTTTTGAATTTACGATGCACCCAAATTTGCCCAAGAATATCTCAAAACTGACAATAATTTTTTTTGATTCGCGATTCACGAGGAGATTAGCGAATCATGTGACACTGAGTTGTATTTAGTTGTTTCTCTTGTTTCTCTAGTTCTTGCTAGTGAGTGGTGATGATTGATCAATGCTCAAAGGATATAGAAACAATTACTTAACCTTTTAAGGGTATTCGGTCAATGTTTAAGTAACTTAGTTGATCGTCTGCTGGTATCTTGATTTTTTTTCATACCTTCGGTATTCTATTTCCGCTCCCTCCTATGCGGAGGTGATGTGATTCTTGTCAATGGTCGGTGGCGTGGGAAATAATTCTTTTTATTGTTCAATTAATCAATGAGAAGCATTTACATTTCTATAGCTCACAAGAAGAGGCTGGCCAGAAAATTTTCTATGTCATCATGTTTCAATGCTTGTGATACAACGCCTTTCAATAACAAAACCTTTTTCTCTTTATAGTTTCATCTAAAGCGTTGCTTTGAAGATGGACCTGACGGATCTTAACAAGGTCTGGGAAATCAAGCCTCTAAGGATGATTGGTGAAAATGAGGCTCGAAAAATCTTAGAGAATGTGGCAAAACAGGTGCAACCAATCATGTACAAGCGCAAATGGAAAGTTCAGGTCCTGTCCGAATTCTGGTAAGTGGGCATGTATTTTTACTTCCACATAGATTTTCTTCGGAACTCCGTTTTCATTATCCTTCTAATGGGTCCCGTAATGTAACAATCGCAGCCCATCAAATCCATCCCTTATGGGATTGAACGTTGGTGGAGGTGCGGAGGTTAAGCTACGTTTGCGTAGGCCAGAAAGGCAATGGGATTTCTTTCCTTATGAACAGATTCTTGATACCATGCTGCATGAACTGTGCCACAATGAAATTGGTCCGCATAATGCCGATTTCTACAAACTATTGGATGAACTTAGACTGGTTAGTGACTTTACTTCTCATTGTTTTCAAATTTGATCAAAATAAGTTGTTTGAAACATAGAATTGCTTGATTTTGTAACTACATGAAGATGAACCGTGAAGGGCTAGTCTATTAACTCGGTTCTTTTGCTATCGTTCAAGCCTTTTCCTCTCTACCGTTCTTTTTTATGCCCCCTCCGATGATCATCTATGGTTCAGAAAATTTATGCAGTGATCATCATCTAATTATTTGTGTTGGGAACTACTAATCCGTTGCTCTGAGTTTGCTACATTCTCCTTTTAAGAACGTTTCACTAAGTTTGCTACCTTTCTTTTCTTGGACATGTCCCTGTAAAGAGTCAACTATATAAGTATATAATTATACTCAGAAAGGGAATTTTCTAGAAGCAAGCAGTAAGATTGTTTGAGTATATTTCTGTAAATAAGGAATATCAAGGATAGTGTACCTCACTTCGAGAGGAGGCTCTCTCCAAAATGAGCAAGCTCAATAACAAACTTTTTGATGCCAAATACAATGCATGCATCAAGTATTTAAACAGAACTAAAATAACAACCTGCTGACATCACTAACAAAATAATGATAACATAATATATTCAACATATTAATTAATTAATTCTTAGCTGTCCTCTTCCTTGTACATGTGAATAAGATCGGTGGTTTATTGGGCTGGCCCTGTTGATTCCTTGCAGTCCCCCACAGTCTAACCAATTCTCATCTGCACATTTCATTTGTCTTCAAACCATCTCACACATTTTATCTTACTTGTGTTGTCATCATCATCATACCCAGTATATCTCGTTCATAGACAACTATGGATTTTATCTTTCTTGTGTATGCTCTCGAAAACCAAACCAACAAATAATTGTTCAAATGCATTTATAGTCAACCTAGAGGGTCAAAGGAGTACTTACTGATAAATTTGTTAGGAGAGTTGATTGCACACAAGTTCGATGAGGTTTCATCCTAAAACCATTTGGTAATATGAGGAGTAGCTCATCAAGCTTATATGTTGGTCAACCTTTCTCTAACTCTTCGATGTGGGATCACATGTAGGTTATTTTTCCAACAAGTGTTACGTGTCACATTTGATCGAGAAAATTTTATCATCAAGTTTATTTTGTAATGGCTGCCTAAATGACATGGAGATTTCTCATTTTTATCTTTCAGGAGTGTGAAGAATTAATGGCGAAAGGAATTTCAGGTAGTGGGAAAGGATTTGATCTACCGGGACGACGTTTGGGTGGGTTCTCACAGCCACCGCCTTTACCATTGCTTCCCCAAAGTGCATTGGCAGCTCCTGAACGAAGAGGACAACGTGGAACTTTGTTGCCATCAGGGCCTAGGCGTATAGGTGGTGATAATAGTATTAAGGCTGCACTAAGCCCAATTCAAGCTGCAGCCATGGCTGCAGAAAGAAGGCTTCATGATGAATTGTGGTGTGGATCCCGATCCCAGGGAACTCATGGGCAGCAAGCAAATAACAGTGCGTCATCCTCCACTGAATCTCGTGTGCCCATTTTGAGTGAGCAAACTTGGCGACCCCATGAGACGATAGAAAATCGAGACACATGGCAATGCTCTTTATGTACTTTGATTAATAAGGTAAACCTCTACATTCTAAGGGGTGTTTGGCAAACGGGTTTGACCAGCTAATTTTGAACCAGCTGCACAACGCTGCTATGTGCAGCTTGTTCAAAAACAGCTTATTCATTACAATAAGCTGTTTCAACCGCTAATTTGCCTTACATTCGTATTGGATGGGTGCCCAATAAGCTATTTTGCCAAGGAGCCCCTGAATTTTTCCGCAATCTATTCTTCTCTTCTCATATGGAATTTGATGTGATGATCTACGAACTATAATGAATGATATATGTTATTTCAACTTCATATATCATGCAGTTGCCTTACAAAATCTAATCTGTGGCTAATGACTGAATTGCAGCCTCTAGCTCTTGCATGTGAAGCATGCCAAACACCAAGAATCACGGAGATCAAGTCGAGTTTCAAAAACTGGTCCTGTAAATTCTGTACTTTGATCAACGACAATCAGCTAGAAAGATGTTCGGCTTGTGGAGAATGGAGATATTCATTAGGCCCTCCTGTTGGTGGTTATACACCTCATGTTGGCACTTGATACGAGGGCTCTGATTCTCGGAGTAAATTTATACATATGACATAAAAACCGTATTTGTTGTACAAAATCGATAGGTAACTACATTGTCTATGTAATTTGTAAGCAAGTTAGCCACAAGTCCCTTAGTCGTATAGCGTTCAAAACATCATTGTTGAGAAGCTTTTTCCAATTGATTGTAATGTGAAATCATTTTGGACAAGAGACCAGCTCAAAGTTGTAACCGGGCCATTAAGAATTTCTTTCAAAGGTCGTTTGGTTATGGTCTGAGCCATTGTGAACCAGATGATGGGAGACTTGACAACACAACACGAGTTCTATACTTCTATTGTTAAGAATATTGAATTCGTCCCCACTCTGGCTCTGGCTCTGGCTCTGGCTCACACCAGTCTGCGGGTTCCTAACTCCTACTTAAAAAAATTGAAAATGAACTTAAAAAATAGAGCATCCTAAGCAAACTCATACTTCAAAATGAATAAGAATTTTAAAGAATCATAGTTGTGACAGAGTTTAAATATCACTACTTGCTAAAATATAATCTGTAAAGAATTTTCCAACCTTACCCATCACCACAAACAATAAGAATTGAGTGGTATGACATGTGCATCAAGGAAAATTGGTAGTAACACTAAACTTGTACATCATAAATACTTCATCCGTTACCCAATATTTTATTATATTTTTTTCATGTACTTCAATATGTATTTTAATATTAATTATCTTTAATTTTTGACTGAACGAAAAATTATTAAAATTACATATTAAAAAAGTAAGTATTAAGAAGAATAAAACAAAATCTTATATGACTATATTATTTCTTATTAATGAGTCGAATTTGCTGAAACAAGATTGAAAATAAATGGTATATTACCATTCAAATTTACGGGTTATTACGAAAGGGAGGAACTACTAAGAGCCAAAAAGTGCACTGCTAAATAACAGAATAACTATAGAACTGCATCAAAAACTGAAAGTATATTGTAAATAGAAGGAATAAACGATAAATATTATAACAATAATATAATAATAAAACCAACCTATTTGTCAATCTGCTGTAAATAATCTTTACTATTGATTATATCTAAATAATCCAATATTTATATGTTTTTTGCTGACAACATTCTATTTCACATTTTAACCGGCTATCGTAGGTATTTACTAGCTGTTACACTCATTTTTTTCTCTTAATGCTTTTTCGTTGGTCTAACCTTGTTCCTTTTTTAGGTACCTACAATAATTGATTAAAATGTGACAGGGCCGACTATGTAGCAAGAGCTACATGAGCGACGACTCAGGACCCCTTTTTTTGAAGGCCCAAATTTTTTAATGTATGCACTTTTTAATTATATATTAAAACGTATTCTTCTTCTTCTTCTTCTTATTATTATTATTTGAAAGAGTAATACGCATAAGTCATTATATGATTCATGTTAATAATTTTTAATAATTATTTTAGGTTTAATGGTTATCCAATATTGTTTGGTCTTTTCTAGTTCAGAGAAAATCATTAGATTTAGGCATAAAATTATCGTCTTGTTTAATTAGAAAAATATTAATTTGTGCCAATGGTATTTTAAAAAAATCGAAACGTACACATTTATATTTTAATTTTCGCTCAGGGCTCCTAAAATATCTAAAACCGCGTTGAATTATGTAAAAATAATCAATAATTAATATTATTCATAACAAATGGTAATAAATGCGAGATTATTCTGAAAAATTTTTACTAAAATAAAAAAGCGTATCGAAAATCCAAGGAATGAAATGGTGGCTGATGAGCATGAGAAGACTTCAAACAATGGCAACTTTCCTTCGCTAATCCAACACCTCTTTTCTCTTCCAATCGAATGAATCCTTCATCGACGACGGGAATCGGGATCATTCTGAAATATATAAGGTTGTTCGTGTTCCCCTAGGGTTGCCGACACTACAATTTCTACATTCATCGCAAGTGATTTAGGGTTTTGGATATAAACTTCTTCCAGCATTAATTCAATACTTTCAGCGACCACTTCGACAGCACAATCACAAGCTTTTCCAACAATATTAAAATTTTGGAACGAATCCGTCAGAATGAGGAGTAAATCCGAATCACTGGTACCACAACAATCGTCAATTTCCAACGTAAAATAATCCGCAACTATTTCTTCATCTGAGATTCGACGATCGATATAAGAAAAGGGAACAGTTATCAAATCATAGGTATCATCCTCCTCTTCCTCCTCCATTACCCAAGATGTTACTTGTATTCCACTGCTTTCCATGGATACCAAAAATTCACTTGAAGACGCCATTATTAGTACTGTATTATAGGTTTTTATCAAATTTCTCTTAATTAATTAGATCTTTGCTAATTCTTTTAAGATCCAGTTTATGTTTAATTTATAGAATCCAATTTGTAGTTTGTTTAGGAAATGCGGTGGGATTTTCTCATTTTCATTTTGGAAATAAAATTATTAATTTATTGTGATGAGATTTAGACAAATTTTTCACAGTTCTATCATTTTTTTAAAACAATACGCCTAAAATTAAACACATTATTAATTAAAATAAAAAAACCCTAGACAAATTAGTTTTATTTATAAAACTTTTCAAAATCACAAATTCTCAAAGGGAATGGTGTCCAACTGTCCATCTCTATTAATTAAGTTGACTAAATGTACATTTACATGCTTAAAATAGTATCTTGTAAGCTTTAATTTTAAATTGATTACTTATAATTTTAAATTGATTAGAGTCGTTAATTATAGTTCTAAAATGGTCAAATGAGTTGATTCTTTCAAAAAAAAAAGAGTTGATTGTATAGGCTGTCTTATTGTTAGAATGTGGGATAGTCTCACATATCAATCCAAAAAGAATAGGAGTGATTTTCTATCTTATTTTGGTGAATCAAAATAATGAACTAACGAAAATTTTTACTTCAGCCGATCTCTCTTGATTAATGTCCACTTACTATATCCTTAATGTCCACTTATATTATCCTTGCAATATATTTAATGCCCACTGAAAAGGTATTTATAATGCCTACTTATAATTTTCTCAATGTCTACCGAGAAACTTAACCTGCTAACCTACTTACCATATTCTTAATGCCTACTTACAATATCTTTAATGTCTACCTACAATATATTTAATGCCCACCCAGTAAGTACTTAAGTACTTACATTGTAAATGTCTACTTACAATATTCTTAATGTCTACCAAAAAACTTAATCAATATTTTCCTTTTTAGGTCATCCTAATTAGAGACCGTCTCTCACACAAATTTGCGTTTTTACTTTGTAGGATGACAAAACACAATATAATTTAGGGAAATTCCACGTGATAACATCCAGTTTTCATGAAATACTAGTAGTAGTACTTTTTAAAGAAAATTCCACATTGTAGCATCTAGTTTATGCACAAACTAATTGCCGTAGCATTTTCCGTTAAGTTCTTGTTAAATTCCGTTTAATTCATCATTTTGTAAGTTTTGTCCACATGGTAGCATCCAGTTTTTGTTTAATTCACAATTTTAACGTTTAATTCACCAATTTAATGTTTATTTCATCGTTTAATTCATTAACGCCCATAAATATTGTAATAGTTTTGTTTTCATTCAAATTGTTGGCATTATAAAGTTCAAAAGGTAAGTAGCCAAGCACTAATACTAATACATATTTACTTCAAGCAAAATTAGAGATAATTCTAATAATAATAAAATGGTGCACAAGTGGATGCAACAAAAGGCTAAGATTTTGTTAGAGGTTATAAACACTGGTTCCCCATTGTCTCCATCAACACCAAATCCTACTTGCCATATTCCTGTTTGTTAACGGCGTTAATCATTAGCTTTTTGTAATATTGGTTTATATATATTTTTTTTTCATAAATTGTAAAGAAAAAGATAAATAAATAGGTAATTTTTTTGTAGCAAATCTTTTTTAGTAGAAAAATACTTGCTTTTATTATTAGAATTACCTCTAATTTTGCTTGAAGTAAACATGTATTAGTATTAGTGCTTGGCTACTTACCTTTTGAACTTTATAATGTCAACAATTTGAATGAAAACAAAATTATTACAATTATGGAAAATTGTGAATTAAACAAAAACTGGATGCTAACATGTGGAAAAAACTTACAAAATGATGAATTAAACGGAATTTAACAAGAACTTAACGGAAAATACTACGGCAATTAGTTTGTGCATAAACTGGATGCTACCATGTGGAATTTTCTTAAAAAAGTGTTACCACTGACATTTCATGAAAATTGGATGCTACCATGTGGAATTTCCCTATAATTTAAAAGAGCCCTCAATCAACACTTCAGCACATCTTGCTGGTAAGTTTTGTTTCAATGTTCAAAACAATGAAAAGTGGATAGTTGATAGTGGAGCTACTGATTATATTTGTTCAAAGTTGCAATTGTTTGCTAAGCGTGTAAGGGTAGAAGGGAAACCTCACCTCATAACCATACCTGATAGAACTCAGGTGAAGGTTGAAATTGTAGGGACTATGAACCTACTTAATGGCATTGTGCTTAAAAATGTATATGTGCCTAAATTTTGTTTTAACCTCATTTCTGTCAGTAAGCTTGTCAAAGACTTTAACTCACATTATGTTTGGTACTAATGGGTGTTTTATTCGGAAATCTTTGATGAGGAAGCCTTTGCTTCTTGGTAGGACTCAACATGCTCTTTATATTCTCCAAAATTCCATAGATAGTCAATGCTCAAGTAGAGCAGTTAGTCATAGCAACCATAATTAAACAGCAGCAGCAGCTGGTATCAACCCATACACAGTAGTAGCCTCCAATAATGAGATTTCTAAATGCAATGATGCAAGACTTTGGCATCTAAGAATGGGGCACTTACCTTTTCAACAATTGTATTTTTTGTTTCTAAATCTTAAGCTCAAAGCTATTCATAAAGATTGTTTTTGCACTATTTGTCCTCTAGCCAAGAAGGCTAGGGACCCATTTCCTAGAAGTGAAGAAAGTTGAAGAATAAATTCAAGAGTTTCATCACCATTGTAGATGATTACTCAATATTTACTTGGGAGATTTTTGTCCAAGAAAAGTCATAATTTTTGACACATTTTAAACAATTCTATGCATTAGTGCTTAGACAATTCAACAAGAAAATTAAAGTGTAAGAGTTGATGATGCTGATGAACTCTATAAAGGAGATACTTTGTTGTTCTATAAATAAAAAGGCATTGCTGTCCACACTACTTGTGTTGCTACCCCTCAACAACATGGAGTAGTGAAACGCAAGCATAGACTTTTGCTGGAAGTGACTAGAGCCTTGTGGTTCCAATCAAAATTGCCAATACAATTCTGGGCTGATAGTCCAATGTGTGCAGTGTACATAATAAATAGAATGCCTTTACAAACTATAAATAAAAGAGTTCCTCATGAAATCATGTATGGTGCTATGGCAAATTATAATATGCTAAGAGCTTTTGGTTGTCTTTGTTTTACATAGAAAAACAAAACCAAAATGAATCCAAAAGATATAATAGTTTTCTCATAAATAATTTTATTTAATGTGATATATAAGATATAATAGTTTTCAAAATTAAATCATTTTTCAAAACAATAAGCTTACAATCCGTTAATTACGTAGTTAATTAAAAAAAAACACAAATTTTCAAATTAGACCTTCTTAGTGAAGGTAATCATGTACAGTTAAATTATTAAAATGGTCAATTAGAAATTGACCCATATGATAAAATTTATTGCTTAAAATTTGTAATTAACTATCAATTAAGTTTTAATTATAAAGAATAGTATTCATTTCTTTATTTTGGTCCTCACAATGATGAACTTACAACAGTTTAATGTGATTGATATGATGTAAATTTGGATAAAAAAAGAGAAAAGATTTATTTATAATTTGATAGACATGAATATGATTGTTTATGATTTTTATATATTTTGCTTTCTCCTATTTACTAATATTATCTTATTTGGTTTTTGTACGTTTGTCAATGCATATATTGAATCATAAATATTTCAAATTGTGTTTAATTAAAAATTATAAAATGTTAATGTTAGTAAAATTTACATTGAGATAAATCAAACAAGATCTCATTTGACCCTATGTTTCAACTTATACAAATCAAGAGTGATATGAATTGTATCAAAAAACCAAATGAGACAATAATAGTGAATAAGAGAGAATATGATATTAATCCTAATCAAGATAAGTGTGAGTCTCGAAAAGAGTAATTTAGTTGGTGATACGACAAAAAGATATTAGTAGATGATAAAAATAAACGGTTAAATTGAAAAGAAAATAAATTTGTGGACGAGATTAAAAGAAAAAATTAGAACATTTGTCAAAAAAAAGAAAGAATATAAAATCAACAAAACGAACTAAAATGAAAAATTATTGCTAATTTAGAGAAAAAAAAGAGTAGGATTTATCCAAAATACAAATTAGTTATGCTCAAATTTATTTATGTGAAATTCCACATGATAGCATCGAACTTTCATGAAACGCCACTAATAACAATTTTGTAAAATTTTTCCACTTGGTAGCATCCAGTTTATGCCTTATCTAACTGCCGTAGCATTTTTTGTTAAATTCTTGTCAATTTCCGTTTAATTCACCATTTCAATGTTTCTACCCTTATTAAGTGTTGGTTGTTGTCTTTATAATTTTCCCTAAACCATTTTTATGCTCTCAAATGTTTAATTCACCATTTTGACATTTTATTCACCGTTTAATTTATCAACGCTCTCAAATGTTTAAAGCAAATTATAAAGACAAGAGCCAACACTTAATGAGGGTAAAATCGTCAAAATGGTGAATTAAACAAAAATTGACAAGAATTTAACAGAAAATGTTACCGCATTTAGATGAAGCATAAATTAGATGCTACCATGTGAAAAAATAAAACAAAAATGCTACCGTTAATGTTTCATAATAGTTCGATACTACCATGTAAAATTTCCTTTTATTTATTCCCCTAGTAATAAGAACTAAGCAAAATTGAAAAATTAAAAAAGAATTACTCTTCTAGTTATGCTCAATATAATTTTCCTTCCATAAGCAAAAAAGGATTGTAAAATGGTGAAAGACCAATAGTTAATAAGAAGAGATAAATGAAGTCTTGAAACTAAAATTTCACCCAAAGATAATTTATTTGAGTAGAGTTGTTCCTTCGGATCATCGGGTTGATTTCGGATTATGTATTTTGAATCAGTGAAAAATCAGATCTTGTGTTCACATTGATTTTTTACATAGTTTTACATTTATTTTTGAAGTAGGGTCAAGTCGAATTCGATTACAAGACCGGGTAAATATCAAATCTTTAGGTCTGTTTTGAACGCCTCTTCAATATGTATATATTCACCCTTGACAATGCAAATAAAATCTTACATTTTTTACTCTAAAATCGAATGAAAATACTACATGGCTACAAGCTCTGATTACAGGAATGTGCAGTCGAAAATCGAATGAAATACAGACAGTAATTCTCAAACAAGTGAAGGTTTGGTACACAATACTACAAGCTCTGATTACAGAAGCTGTTCGAGGAATGCTCAGTAGAAACATACCCAAGAAATCAGAAATCGCAAAACAATGAACTACCTAATGTACAAGAACTCGACATGAAAGTGCATTAAACATCTTGAGAAGATTTAGCCAGGGCCAACTTTAGGTATGTCATAATGCTCACTCAAATTGGCTAGATACTGATTGAAGTCGTCTAGACGGTCACGATGAGAATTCTTGGACATTTTTGCATACTTGTGGACATCAAGCTGCTCTCTCTGCTCGATATATCGTTTTTCTGCTGGGGTTAAATGATCAGCAAAGTTTAGGGCCTTGTCTTTTCGGGTTGACTTGTCTGATTCATTGTTATCGTCTTCGTTGGTAACAACTGATAATTCTGCATTCCCATCTGCACAAAAAGTCATATGAGGATATGGAATCTGCGAATAATTTTTTATGGCGTTGGATGAACGGAATGTTGCGGTATTAACTGCGTAGAATGAAGATCGGAAACTAACCATCTAAATTGGCATCTTGTTTTATTTCTGAAACCTCCTCATGTTGTTTCTTTTGCTTCTTCTTCTTCTTTTTTATGCCACCGGTTTTTACATCCAATGCTTTTCCTTTCAGTTTCAGCTTACCACTAACAACATGGTCATATGCTGACATCTTATCTAAAAGAGAACAACCAAATATCATAAACAAAATCCCAGCATTTACATGAATAAATAAACCAACACATTTTCTGTTAATGAAATTACTTTCACTGAGCCAAGATAGATATGGAAACAAGGCCATTTGCTCATACCTTTCACATAGACAAAATCCCACTAATGCAAACAACATAAAAGAATGACCAGAATGTCTTGCATGAGACCGTCTAGACCGTCTCACAATGAGGTAAGCCTATATAATAAGCCCAATAATCTAATTGATCACATTAAGGTTAAAAATGAACACTCTAAGACTAAATAAGTAGTCATTTTAAAACTGTAAGTGATCACTTTTAGGCTATAAGTGATCATTTTAAAATAATAAAGTATATAGGGTCAATCCAATAGAGACGACCTCATTGAACGACCGTCTCATTTGAAAATGACTCAATACTTGTGTCCAAGCTTAATAATGAAACGGATATCAAAATTGCAAGTTTGAATGCAAATCAAACAGCAAGAGTGAAGATAGGAGCCCATATGCTAATAATTGTATTAATTGGGCTATTCAACCCATATATGTAGCGTTTCTCACGATGAGATCGTCTCACACAATAATTTGTAAAATTTCAATTATAGACACCTTCAAGTTGAATAAGTCTAAACTTAAAAAGCTCAATCTACAAATAAATAAGATCAAGTTAGGAATTAGGATAGAGTGTCGGAGAAAAAAGAATAACAATGAGAGCTCAGTATCATTCTTACTCTTTTTTCTCCTCTATCCATTAGAACAGAAAATTGGAGTAAATCTTAATCCAAAAAATGATGAATTTAACCATCAAAACGTCAAATTTTCAGACCGATTAACATATACAAATCTAAAGATGAGAATAATGGGTCAGCCTAGCGATTGAAGTTTTTGTTTTGTACCTTTGCCACAAGTGTTTGATTATCGTCTCCTACACTTAAGATTATTCCCCTTCCTTTCACTTGTACGGATCCTACCCGATAATAAAAATTCTAGACAACCTGATTTTGCTTCAAGTAATAAAAAAACCTGATTCACATCAGCACCATTACGAATTCTAAGATAATGTAATTTTCGTAAATAATTACGCTGATTCATTTACAATGAATAGGAGAAAGGAGAAGAGACCTGATCAACAAATCAAGATATAATACTTTTCAAACAACTAATCAAATCACAATTCGAAAACAAATCAAAGGCCTCCTATAATTAATTCACAAATTTCAAATCTCAACAGGTGTTAAATTGAGAAAACTAAAAGTAAAAGAAAACCCACAAAATTAATTTTTAATAACAAAGAAAAGACGTACTTCACTGCATAATGATCAAAATTAGATTAAATAGAAAACCTACAGATTAAAAAAATATAACTTAATTGTTTTATATTAAATCAAATAAAAAAGGTACCTCTACACCAAAACAGAGATTTGGAGTCAGCAGCAACCACAACTATGTGACTAGAATCGGGAGTAAACCCTACCGCGCTTTAGAATCAATTCGACGGCAGCTCAGATTTGTGCCCAAAGACTAATACTCTAAGAGATGATTATCTGAAGAGAACAGAATAGTTAATGAAGAATTGGGGGTAAACCCTACCGGACTTTTGAATCGGGGAATTTGATATTGGGTGTTTTATTCGAGTTAGGATCTCTCCATTATTATAATGTCAAATGTAACGATTTAATGGTAATGAAATTTGACATTTTATTTTTTCATTCTAAATTAGACGTTAAAATAGCAGTAGAAAAAAGTAATGGAGAGGATCTAAAATAATTTTTTTTTTTTACCATTCTCTTTTAAGGGAAAATTTACTACTCTCCCTTTCACATTTTACAAGTATATAATAATATAGTATATAGTAATATATAATATAAATAAATAATAATATATGTTTTATATTGTTAAAAATTATGAAGAATATAGAGAGAAAAGTTATAAATAACTTGATATCGTATTGATATGTTCATATTTAACGGTATGCAATAGCAATACTAGTCATACACTATTTACCACTATTTATAGAGATAAAAAAAATTAATTTCTATGCATTCATTTATCTATTCTTTATATATATATATATATATATATATATATATATATATATATATATATATATATATATATATATATATATATATATATATATATATAATTTTTATTTATTTCAAATAAATAAATACATGATATAAAATTTATTAAAATTATAAAACTATGACGGATTAAAATGGACTTTAGGAACGATAGAGGGAGTATCAGTAATATCGAAGAAAATATACTTCCACTCCTTTGTGAGAACAAAGGAGATATGAAAGGTGAAAAAGAATCATGAGCATTCTCAATCAATGTCAATTCCTAAATTGTTTTCAATTTAGATGAAAATGCTTCTTTTGATTGTAAAGGAATTATTATCCATTAATCATAAAATTATCAAAAAATGTGTGCACACTAAATAATGATTATTTTGAATTCTATAAAGGTGAAATTCAAAATTATTCCTTTTTATTATTAAAAAAGGCAAATTTTAATCTCCAACAAGACTCAAATCATACAAAGACTTGTTTGGCAAATAATTGATATCTAATTAATATTATTGATTTTATTAACTGATTTGACTAGCTAATTTTAAATACAATAATAGTGGAAACAATTTGTTATAAATTAGCTATCATAAAATTTCAGCAAACTAATCTATAAAACACTAGCATTTAAATAATTTAACTACTTAATCATCTTTTTTTCTCGTATTATCCAAGAAGCTATTTTGCAAAAACCCGAAAAGTTGGATTAAATGGAGATGAGATACAAAACCATTGTTATTACGTTAGAAAGTAATCATCGTTGTATAATCTTGCAGATACAAAATTTTACGCTTGCATCATTTGAATATTCTCCAAAATGGCAAACTACAAGGCATAATCTTACAAGTCAGTCGGGCATTTACAGCGTCTAAGATATTCTCATACAGAATAAAGTAATCACTATTAAAAGCGCACATCCGAAACATTTCACTTCCGATGAACTACAACAACGCATATTCGCATTTACGGAGGCTACAAAACAAACTAGCAGCCTGTTCGGCAGCTGATAAAAAATATGGTAACGGAAATGAGTTTGCAAAATTCTCTAGCAAAAGGGTGAGAATGGAACTTTACAAAGAACACATGTTTTCCATTACCACGGACATCAATATTTACGGGTATGGCTTTGTTTCTATAAGACACATACTACAATAACTCTCAATACCATCATATATTAAATATATCCAAACAGGCTGTAGAAATCATTGAAGTTGTGCAAAAAACAGCATCTTAAACGAAATCACTGTTGATTCGGCTGCCTTTGTTGGAAATTCTGCAAGTTTTGAGGTGCATTTTGGAGAGGTACCATATTCGGTTGGAGATTCTGAGGATTCTGCGACATGTTTCCGAAAGCACCAACTTGTTGCTGGGGTAAACTCATCATACCGGCTTGATTTGCTCCCATATTAAACACTGCAAAGAGTGAAAGAGACAAAATGCTTTGAGTTGAAGCAACCAATAAAATTTCTCATTCATAACCCCCCTATATACGCAAAACATGTAGTAAAGGAAGGAGGGGACTCATACTCTGATCACTGAGAATTTGAGAAGGAAGCGCTCTTTGGGGGTTAGCACCACCTAATGGAAACTAACGCAAGAAAACAGGTAAATTGTCAATGCACATCAACTATACAATGGCCAGATATATACATATATAGATATATATAAAATGTTAATGGAAAGGATATATTTTCCATAGAATGCATTTAAAATAACAAATGTGGCGTGGAAGGGAACGGGGGTGGGTTGGGGAGAAGGGAGTGAAAGATTGACATAGAATTGAAGTTGATACTCCCTAAACCAGTAGCTAGGGGTTATACTTATATAACAATAAACAACTTGAAGACTCCAGGGTAAACAGAAACGGAAGATTTTCCCTGGAAATTTTTTCAATCAAACAGAGTCAATACCCTTATAGTAAGAAATGCAGAATAATCGCTGATCTCGGAAACTGCTCTTTCTTCAACTAATTATGTGAAGACAGCTAGTCACTGAAAGCTTTTCTTGTATGCAAGTGTATTTGCGGGGGTCATATTGAATTTATATCCTGCTGGTTTGGCTTATGACAACTATCAAAAATTTGAGATTTGTACCTCAATCATTTTTACTTTCCAAATCATTCCAATTTTTTTTTGTTGGTATGGTAAGATGAAGAAACACTCGAAGGGGATGGAGGGAAATTAATAAAGCTGCACTCAGTAAAAATCCACCTAGATCAGAAGAGGGAGATATATCACTACTCCACACCTCACTTATTAAGAAAATTGTTTATTAAAGAGGGACATACAAAAAATCTCTTCTAATCCTTTACTTCACTTTCCTAGGCCAAACCTGATTATAAATAAGACATAAGAAATTGAACCCTTCACTCACTCACTCACCCTCCTCTCCCATTCTAAATCTAACCATCCCGACACTTGCCTTTCAGATTATTAGTCTCCTTTTATTCCCTCTTCAGTTCTAAATATTCTTACTAGAACAAACCACAATTAATATTTTACATACAGGTACCAGCAAAGAACTTAAATTCCCGTGGATAAAAACAAGTAGGAAAAAAGAAAAGAGAGGGAGAGAAACCAAGATCCAAAGTTGGCATATCATATCATACATCAGATGAATTGTAGTTTGGCCAATATATAATGCAAATGCTCCAGAATACTACGGTGGCCTATTCCATATTTCTGTGAAATCTTGGCGAAGAAAGCTTCAAGTAAATTTTTTCCCCAAAAGTAGGGAGAGGTTCAAGTATGACCCAAAACATCCATGTAGATATACCTTGTAACGTAAGGCCAAGTGGCTTATCACTAAACACAACCTTAGTAAACCATAACACTGTCCATGTGAAGTATTGATTACTAGCGATAATCTATAAATCTACAAATAACTAAAATATATACATTTAGCTTTCAAAGTAAAAGAACAAACTTTGTTGAAAGCTTCGAACATAGTGAGAAACTCATCATCGACAAAGCTAAGAACAACCTTGATAATTATTATGGAAAAACTAAAGCAGAAAAGAATCTTCATTCTCTTCCCAAATTCCATAGCAACATATATCTAGTATTCCCACGGTCACAAATAATTTGCTATAATTTCCTTTTTAGTCTGTCCCATATAATTTGATACAATTCTATTTTTGTCCGTGGCCCACAATCTTTCTTTTATTTGAATCCACACATTTAACTTAATATTTCATCCAATCCACATATTCTTTCGGCTCCTCATAAAGTAAATCTTTTTTCCCAACCCTTATAGACACTCATTTTGTTTTTGTAATTCTTTTAGCACAAAGGAAATACATCATTAACAAATACTTTCTCGTTCCCATAGGTTTACAGCAAGTACATTTCTTGTGCAAATCAAAAAACATGTAGAAAAAAGCTTAAAAGAACACTTTAGGGGAAAGCGTGAAAAGTAGGTGGATGAGATCAATAAACAAGTCAAATGTGTGGATGAGAATAAAAAAATAAGTGTTGGTCATAGCTATAATTAGAAATATAACAAAACCATGAAACAAACTAAAAAGGAAGATGTTGCAAACCATAGTCCTTTTAATGACTTGCAATAGTATCTTTGACCTAGAATATCTAACATTATACATAGCAAAAAATTATGAAAATTTAATATCTAGAAAATATATATTAATATGAATCAATAAGATTCCACTTGACTATTTTTTCTTGCATATAAAGAACAATATGTGAAATAAGAGTACCTAATGAAAAGTGATTATTATAGCAATATTGCGAGTAAAAAAGAACAGATAAATTATTTAAAATAATAGAGTGAGAGCTTCTCAATCATTCTCATCATGAAACAAAACAATACCACTACTTATAAAAACATCTTAACTAAACCTTAAATTTACTAATCTGGAAAACACTAGTATTTGTATCAAATCTAAGGATGTCAAGAAATTGATTTCAAGTAAAGAGATACAAATGGTGTTCTCTTGGATACTAAAAACAATTTTCAAAATTTATTGGATTCTCTTCCACCCTAATTCACCTAAATTGATGTCAAATTCCATAAACATGCATAAGAATTTGAATGCGAAACTAATACAGGTATCATAACCTCAGGTAGATCTAAGTTTGTAAGCTAAAAGAGATAATTGGACGTCAATGAACTCTAAACAAGAGTATATAATAGCCTTGAACAAAGGAGACTTAAGATGCATTTTGCTCACTAAATATACACAGCATAAAACAGCTAGTAACATGCATGTACTTATTATATATCTATAAAGGCGTCCGAATTTGGTACTTAAGTACTCATAATATCTATAAATATAAATAGAGAAAATAAAATGAAAATAAAAGTCATTAAATACTAACCTGCATCCTTGGGATTAATGGTTGTGACGTCATTGTAGCTGACATGTTGGAAATCTGAAATGAAGATCAAAAAATATATAATATAATCTTAAAGTTCATAAATTAATAGTGCCAAATAAATATTCCTAACATTCTTCTAATTAAACTAACATTGATTTAAGTATATGAGATTAGTCTACTTCTTTATTAGGATCACTTCTCACTTTTTATGGAATGACTTTCAAGGTCTAAAGCAAACTTAGGAACATAAAATACTAGGATGATTTCTTACTTTTTACGAAATGATTTTCAATATCTAAACAAACTTAGGAGCATAAAATACTTGTCCATATCATTTAAAACAATTTATATTATCATTTATTCCAATATATGATCGCAATTTAATTTCTTATGGTTCATATAGCCAATTGGGATTAAGGGCTTGACATTATTGTGGTAATTGTATAATTATAATAATTCTCTTGTGCTATATGTTTTGTGTCAATCATTTAAAAGTAGTTTTTAAGTATTTTTAAAATATTTTTTTCTGCTATTGGAATCTAAAATAACCTCTCTTATTATAAGAGTAAGGTTGAGTACATCTAACTCCTCGTAACTACCCAAGGCGGGAGCCACATGGCATTAGGATAGTGGCATGTTGTTGCTATCGTTAGTAGTTCTCTCTACCCAAGGGTTTGAATCTTATAAGCAGTTTCAGCCAAGATAATTCTCACCTACCACTTTAGCAATGAGTATGATTTGTCATAGCCTAACATCACAATTTACGATGAGCTCAAAATTTTTTACGTTGTGGCCGTGATATAATTGTGATCATGAATCATAATGTGATGACCCAATCTGAGTTGAGGTTGATGTTGGGTGGATGATTGGAAGTTCGGAACCATGGAGATTATAAAAGAGAACAAAGAAGGCTAAATTCAATTTGAATGGAAAAAAGAGGATGAATACAAAATATTAAGGGATAAAATTTAATATGACAAGAGATAGGAGTGAATGGAGGAGGAATATATGATTGAAGACTAAATTATTAGTTCATGTAGCGAATCTCATTTTATGAGATTAAGGCTTTGGTATTGTGTTGTTCTTCAGGTTGATGTAGGGTAATGAACAAATCAAATACCCACTTATTTCACCCAAGTATTGATGCCACGTCAAACTAGATGGATGATGAGAATTAAAAAAACACTTAATGAACCATAACACTAATTCCTTCATGATCCAGATGATTCTTTTTAGTTTCCATTGAAAAAATGTAAACATTCAGTACACAGAAAGGATACCTATACTCCCTTACCACCTACCTCTCTCCCAATCACAGGTGCTTGTATTCATAATAATCAATCATCAAAATCAGTCATGATATGTTTGTTGGTTTCATTTATGATCTGTTCACTCATTATCCATGATATAACTAGTTCTCAAACCATTTTTCAATCAAGTTTATTCCATCAAGACATCCAATCTAAAAATGAACAACATTGCACAGGAGAAAGTATTAGCCACCGATTGTCATTTGTAAAAGAGGCATTTATCACTCAACATGTTAAAAAAAAAGAAAAATAAGCATCAATTAAAAAAAAATGATGCAATCTAATAAAGAACATCATATGAGAGTGATCAACATATTCTAATCAGGCAACACAAGATAATACCACGAAAAAGATCATGGATGTGAACTGATGTATTCACATATCTCTATGTGTTGAAGCAGACAACCCTAGATTTTTTACATTGGCATGTCTGTTTAAAAGCTAGTGAATGAAAATAAAAATTAACAAAAATATCAGGTCTGATGCAAATGTGCAATGCAATGAAGATTGTAGCAAAATTGTTGAAAGGGCATAGAACTCAAGATAAGATGCAATCACTATTTCTGTGAAAGATGAGAATCATGTTCTACCACTGGAGAATTAGGTGAGTTCTGAGCAGCGTTAAATAATGCTGTGTTAGCAGCTCCAGAAAATTGGCCAATATGACGATTCAGCTGCCCTCCTTGACTCAGTTGGCTTTGTCCAATAGCATGCTGCATATGTCCAGCGGCAAGCTGCCTAGCTTGGTATTGTTGACTCGCTAATGGTTGAGAGAATTGCATCTGATTTTGTCCTTGCAGCTGTCAAAAACATGAAGAGGGATAACACAACCATCAAGCTTAGAAATACATACCCCCACTATCCATATTCAATACAATATTATTACAATAAATCACAAACTACAATACAGGTAAGAGTTCTTCGCTTTACCCTAGTGGCCGATTTGGTGATGGTATTAAACAAATGGAATGGTGATGCAACTTAAGTGTAAATTTGTTCCCATCAATCATCATTTGGAGAAATGGTATTATAGTAAATGGACTTTCATGAAGAAAAAACAAATATTTTAGGGTAGGGTCAATGCAAAAATGTAGCTTTGGCCACAATATTGCTAACGATCAAGCCATCACCACAACAATCATGGTGATGGGGTGATGTTGTACTGCCAAATATTAGCAAGACCAAGATATATCCATTAAACCAACTAAAACTCGATTTTTTTTACACCTTTGCAATGCGAACAGCATGGGTTTTGTAGATTTTAAAAACTTTATGTCTCGGCCAATAAGATACAAAGTTGCCTCTCTTGACGGTAGGCTACCTACCATAATTATGACATGTAATTTTTATGGAAATCTCACTATAATCCAATCCAATTACCAACATTGATGACCAAGTACACATGGGCCGTAAGAGAATAGTAGGAAGCAGAATTAAAAAAAAATCAGCTTATAATACATGTACAGCTACCAAAAAAAAAGAAAAACTTCCATGGCATAATCAAACTAAGCAACTCAAGGGATTATCTATAATTTCTGGGAGGTGCAAGCACAATAAAAAAACAGATTCTTAAAGGCTAGCATGTGGAATGCTACCTATACATAAGTTGTCTACAGATGGCCAGTTGTCAAGCAGACAACATAAAGTATTCTTACTTATAAGAAAAACATTTCCAGAGCAAATACAGTGAAATATTGAGGAGTCATTGAGAATACCGATGAGAACTTCTGATGTGCCTGAGTCTGCATATCATGTAGTTGTGGTAATTGGTTCTGCAAGAAATTGATGAGACAATTTGATCAAAAAGAACATCAGAAATTAAATTGTTTATGACACTTTTCTCTTTGGGAGTTTGTTCAAGCAATGGAAGGGTAATAGCTAGCCACAACCCAAAACAACCCTGCCCCTCTCATGCAAAAAACAGCACAATTCCTTTATAATCTCAGAAACA
This sequence comes from Amaranthus tricolor, assembly GCF_026212465.1. Lineage (NCBI taxonomy): Eukaryota > Viridiplantae > Streptophyta > Magnoliopsida > Caryophyllales > Amaranthaceae > Amaranthus > Amaranthus tricolor. The sequence continues at coordinate 21,626,638 of NC_080057.1, read as the reverse complement.
AACAGAGAAAAGAAACATCAATACAAAAACAAATATAGGCATATAACAAATAAAAATGAAGACTAGAGATCATCTCCCTCATCTTGAACTTCACATGAGACTCAAATATAACTCAACCACAAATATTTAGCCCCAAATATGAAGTATAGCTCAAGTATGACCCCATGCAGAGAGAAAATATAATTCTCTTCAGCTCTTCCAATTCCAAGTTCCACACATCAAACATTTTAATATCTTCAGAAATTTGCAACAGGTACACAAAGAAGTCTAGAAAAAACTTCCTAAGTTATGAGCAACTCTGAATGACACATCTTAAGAATCAAAAGTGATGAGCTGACAAGAAAGGCAGGTGCAAAAAAAAACTCCTTTAAAGATACTGCAACCTCAATTTTCGCACTCATAATCATCCACCATTAGAAGGCAATGAATATCCAGACTCCAAAATCTTTGGAGATAAGATATGGTCAAAATTAACAAAAACATTTTCCAAATACAATCAATGTATCATGCAAATGAAAATCAAAAGCGGAAATGTGTGAACAATAAAATGCAGATACAAAATTAAAAAAAAAAAGGGAACATGGGTTAAACTTATTATCCAAATCCAAATTTAATAGATACAAAACATAAACCAGGAAATAGAGCGATATCAAAAATAAGATTTGTTAATGTAAACAGATTTCCGAAGGAAAAGGTCAATTGTGACTTAAAGATGCTTCAAGGGAAAAATATTAGTCCATTCAAGTATAAAAGATAACATTCTAATAAAAAACAGGAAATTGTGACCATCATGAGATTTCCATTCTACGAATCAGCCCTTTAGCATCTCACTAGAAGAAACAATACTCTACTATTTTAAGACTATTAACCATATAAATGACCACTCTAGTCAGGAATCTATATGTAATGTCTTCATGAAACGGAGGCCTTATATGTGCATTAGATCAAAACCCTCACCAGAATCAATATATAAAATCTCAAAACCACATCATTACTACATGCAATTCTAGCATGGACGGTAACATCCATCACAAAATGGACAGCAGCAACATGGAGATCAAACTGTCCAAGAAAACATAACTATCAAAACATCATGATTCAAAAACTAAAAAATAAAAAACAAAGATTAATCGACGAACGTACCAGAGAGCACATCCAGAAATATGGCCGAGTGTAATTAATAGTTCCAAAAAAACTTATCGAATCGAAAAAGACAAATTAAGGGCCAATTGCAAACCACAAAAGACTTGAATTCTTGGAACTACCAACTTGGAGCATGTGCACAATTACCTGAGTCAAACCTTGCATGGCAGATTGTCTATATTGCTGCTGAACAAGAAGCTGCTGCTGCTGCTGCTGCTGAGGAGCAAGCTGCATCATTTTCCTCTGTTGTTGCAGATGTTGCTGTTGGAGTGTTTGCTGCTGGGGAGAAGGTGCATTCATTATGTTTGTACCAGATCTAGGAGAATTTGCATATTGCATCGGAGATGCTGTATTATCAAAGGAAGATGCAACTGTGGCAGTAGAAGGAGAAGGCACTGATCTTCCAAGAAGCTGTGCTCCAGAAGCCTGCATCAGATTTGTTTTCAACCGACTAATAGGACCAAGAAATTCACACTGAATCATGCATCATTTCTTCAATATAATAAGGAAGAACATTTGACAATCAGAAGCAGAAGACAAGTCATAGATTGCCCAACAAAAGTCTACAGAAGTCACAACCTTGGCTTTGTCAATAAATTTATAATTCAATTTTGAAATTAAGCACTAGAATAACTGCAAAATGCAGAGTTAAGCTTTGTTACTCGAGCTCTTCATTTTGCTTCACGTACCCGTGTTCGATCCTTGATCCTCGGACATTGGTATGGCACTTAGACACTTCAGTTTAGATGTAAAATTGAATGTTTAGACGTATTCAACACTTGGACACAAACCACTATCTAACATAAATACCCGAGTCCAAGTAACATAGGAAATAAGAGTTCTAGAAAATATGTTTTTATTACCAGATGTGTAATAAAGAGAGAACATAGACTCCAATTCAGCTGGTAAAAAAATTACATATCTTGAGTTATAAAGAATATAATTTGGACAATAAAATGGAAGAGTGCAAGCATTTAAAGAAATAAGAAGATCAGTCAACGCCAAGAGAAAGGTTTTTGATCAGTCGGTCGGCGGCAGAGACAGCACCCGAGCACATAACCACAATGAGAGACAAGGCTTGACTAAATGCCGATTAATGCAAAAACAGGAACCACACAAGTGCCAGGATGCCACTCTTCAAGAAAGTCTTGAGGAGATTATTGACTTTGCTTGTTCAGGGTGGATAATTGGATTTCTTCATATTTTTAGGAAGATAAGATAAAACGATGTGAGCTCTTTTTTTTTCTCTCTAATTACTCTTTGTTTAAATATTATTATATAATTATTGGGCAATAAAGAACTGTCAGAAAAGGAGGGGAGGAGAAGAAAAGAAAATTCCAAACAGAAGGCAAGAAACCAAAGCAAATTTGAAAGCATTTCAGTCCAGAATTTGAGAGAAGTATAGCACATCATATACATGATACAAACCTGCTGTGGAGTACCCTGACTACTCTGATTGCTAGACATCATAGGAGGATTCTTTGAATACATACCTGAAAGTGGAAAATTTTCACCGTAAGAATAACATTGAGAAACAAAATAATGACGGAATACAGCTGAAGCTCATACATGAAGACACCAAAACTTTTATATACCAGATCCATCATTATAAGTCTGCTGCGCATCACTGAGAGGGAGAACATCGACAAGATGTGAAGGGAGGTGAGAACTAACTGCTTGTCTCTGGTCTACAGGCAACCTTAAACCTGCCCAAAATAGAACATAGAGATCAATCACTTCTAAGGTAAAAAAAAACTACCAAAACAAACACACAATCATATTTTTCCTGAAAAAAAGGGTCAGGCATGAGAAAGAGAGCATACTAGCAATGTATCCAGTTAGCCACTAAACCAGGAAAAAATGACAAGTTTTCACTAGATCTGCATTAGTTACCCCTCCTCCTCCTCTAACTCAGGGTTCCAAAGGGTCCTCTTATCATCTATAAATCCACAACATGACTATAAAAATTTAGTAACACTACCGAAGGAAGCAAAGAGCTATTCCATATATCACGACAAAAATTGATTACATAAGCACCAATCACTCACAAGTCACAACACCCAGAAGCCTATCACTAACCAAATAGAGGCCATAGGTATTGACTGGCCTTGCAAGTTGCAACCATTACAGGAATCAATTATTTAATTACAAGAAAAAATCACAAAAACATAAGTCCAGTCGAGTCGAATACAAACACAAAAGGGGATAAAGTGAATCATGAGTCAATAACAATATTTAAAAAGGCTCAAAGTGCACTTTGGCAAGGTTGAAATGAGGAGGAAATTTCAATCCTTAAAATCAAAAGTCCTGTGTCGGGAAACAGGTTGCAGATAAAGAAATGCAGCTAGTGCGCTTTTTGAGTGCCTCGGCACTTTTTTGCACATGAAGTGCACCACAAAGTTGCAGACACTTGTGCCTTGGGCTTCAATGTCTAGGGGTGCATCAGGAACACTTTTTCAACATTGGAATACAGTTGTCAGGGAGTCAGCACACAGATATTTTCCTTGCAAATAACATCACATTCCTAATAAAGAGATATTTTGGACTATTGAAAGGCTCACCTTCACCGTGGTTGACAGCAGCGCGTAGTAAGTTTTCCTTTTCTTGAATTTTGGCAGAAAAGGCCCTGTCCAAATTAGGGATAGTGCTCGCCTTTTGACGGGTATCCAGTCCATAGGCTTTGCGAGTATCAGCTATCACTTTTTCAGCACTTTCACATGCTGCAGCAATCATGTCAATTCTGGCCTGCCACAATCACCAGTCATCTTTAAAAAAGAATTGATTTAAGGAGCAGTTTACAAAATCACTAACATCAAGCCACCTTAAGCTTCTCAATTTGTGTGGGTATAGGCAGATTTTGCATGCCAAGTAGCAACTGCTCTCTCTTAAGATTATCATCCACTTCCATCTCAGGCAAGAGCTTAGATGACAGCATGACCGGTAGTACTGCATGGAAAAATTGTTGATATAAGGAATCTCTTGTACATTAAATCAGTTCCTAATAGTCCTGACTTCGTCTATCAGTCTTTGGTTCCGTGAATGTATATTCTCAGTTTCTCACTCTACTTCAGTCCCCAAACTTCCCTCCTTCAGTATTCCAGCACATTCTTCTTTCGTGTAGAAAATTCCGTCATGTTATACATTCTCTATCATGAAATTGTTATACTATGCAAATTTGTGAGACCGAACCCCCGTTAATAAAAATTGTTTTAGACACTTATGTAATGAACTCTAAATTTTGCAATCTTTGAAATACAAACTTGACTACCTCAATCACATTTTAAAATCAAATTAATCATAATTGTTTCCAGATGCAATTTGATTCACATTAAAGTTAGTATTCCTCGCCTAGCATACAAAACCCTATATTTGCATAAGTATGCAGAAGTATACAAAATTATTAAGGGACAGCCACTTACTTGAAGCATTTTCAGCATTAACATTCTTAGGATAAACAACAAAAGCCTTTGAGGCCTTCTTAATGTCTTCCACAATGCTGAACAACTCAAGATTCACCATTGAAAACTGACCGACAACATCTTGCCTGGTTCCAGACATAAGCACAAAGTAAATGACACACAATAACATGAAACTACGTCTACATTGGAATATCTCCAAAATGAAAATGAAACTACTTCCGCAATATAAGCCATTGACTAAAAAAACGTATTTGAATTTCTCCTAGTCATTGGGTAATGTTTAGCAATGTGGAATTCATTTCAAAATGGGGATTTGAATTTTGGTACTTCAATTGACACTTAATACTTAGAATTTTCAAATTTTGATATTTGTCCCAATTGACATTGTCATTGGAATTGAATCGACCTCATTCCACATTTCAAAAATTTTAATTTGCCAAAAATAGTATTTGGGTCAATTCAATTCAGCATTTGAAAATGAATTTCAGGTTGCCAAACATGCCGTTGAATGGAAAATTCTATTCATGCTTGATACCTCCCTTCTAAAGTCAATTTTCCTTTTAACAGTTACACTTTGTTTGGATTGAGAAAATTGAAAGGAAAGAAAAGGAAGGACTTGAAGGGATACAATTTACTTTGTTTGGATAACAATATTAGAAGTGAGGGATTTGGAAGTAAGGGATTTATAGAGATCAGTTTCCTCAATTTTGTTGATGAACAAATCAATCCAATAGTAGAAATATTCAGAAGAAAAAAGTCTCTCCCTTCCTTTCCCTATTTGACAAACAAGGGAAGTTTTTCCTTTATTTTCTTTTCCTTTCTAAATTCTTATCCAAACATATTGTTAAGGTAACATATTGCACTCAACATAGAATATCATCAACTAACATATTTCAATCAAAATCAACAAAAAAATGATCCTTCAACGGGAATAGACAAAAAAAACAGATCATTCCTTCTAGGGTTGCCATAAATAGAGTTTTGAAAAACTAAAACAACAAGAATTTTCCACAACAAATCAGCACAGCTTCCAGATAGACCAGGAAAAAAAACTAAAACCCTAAAACGGTGAAATTTGCATTCGTCCAAAAGAATTAGGGTTTGCCGCAAACTAAAAGTAATTGCAGGAAAGAAAAAAAATACCATTTGGGGACGGCATTGGAGCGAGAAATGAGATCAAAATCCTCAAGAATGCGAGAGATGGCTTTGAAGAGACTAATGGCACGAGTTTTGATATACTCCAAATTTAGTTGTTGTTGTACTGCTGAATTAAGCCTATCCACTGCTTTTGCAGGTTGTTGTGCTTGCTTCTGCTGCGATTGATCCTGAACTGCTCCCATCATCGCCTCCATCTTAGCAATTGCTGCTACCGATTTCTTTGAGAAGACGAGAGTTGTTGTATAGTTACAACTACGAGTTACGACTCACTGAGTAATGACTGTTTTTTATGAGGAAATATTATTTGGGAATAATGCAATTAATTTTTCATTATTTGTCAATAATTTTACCTTTTGAAAATTAAATAATAATCTAAGTTTTGCTTTTATTTTATTGTCAATGGACCCTTTAAGAAAACGATATGCTATATCAGGTTATCTTAATTCTTCTTTCTCCTTTATAATAATCCAACTTATTTTCCATTACCTACCAATAACCTTTAGAAAAAATTTTTAATAATACGACTTTGCTTCTAGTTTGGTGCTGATGGACATTTCAAAAAACTAAATGATCAAGACTATAAAATATCAGCTTTGCCTAAATTGTAATTGTCTTTACATTTATATCCCATCAATTGTGGCTTACAAAATATCATCCAAGAAGGATTAAGGCTATAAAATTGTAATTTTTTATTTTCAAAAGATGGGATTATTAGCAAAGAATTGAAAATAGGTTGGATTAATTTAGACAATTTTTCCTTTTTATTATTATAGAAGGTGACAAGGGTATAGGGTATTAGGTGAGGAGATGGGAGGTCTTGAAGAAAATCGAACTCTTAAAGTGGTATCTACTATCTATTTTGAAGCTATGATAATACTCGATTCTCTTAATAATCAAATGACAATTTATGTTAAGTTTTCTTTTGGAGGAAAGCCTATAAATATGGGTAACATTTATAGAATCTCGTTTAATGTATAGAGTTGTACAATAGGGTTTTATTTGGTACTCTTAATTGATTATTGGTCACCTCAACATACGGGTAAATACTATAGAATCTCGTGTAATCACTAATGAAAAAAAAAGCTATGTACCATGCAACATATGCTACATATGCTACGGTTTTTAAAATACGCAGCATAAAAGTAATTGAAAAACTTAGGCAAAAAAATATAGGATATATGTTGCGGTTCTGTGTAAATGAAAAAAAAGGGCGGAGATTATATGCTGCAGTTCTAAGTGAACTGCAACATATAGTGCAACATTATATGATGCGGTTCTCAAAGAACCGCAGCAACATATATGACTTTTATGCTCCAGTTTTAAACCAAAGCAACAAATGATCTAACTTGCTACTATTACAAGTGTTTGGGGCCTAAACGCAACATACAAGTCCCCAAAAGCTGCAACATATGAGGTTTTTTCCACTAGTAAATGTTTGAAGTTATACATTAACGTTTTATTTGGTAGTCTTAATTGATTATCAATCACCTTGATTGGCCTTAATTGTATCTTTTATTACTTATATGTCACTACATTTTTCACTGTGTAGCCACATTTTTTCAATCTTTTTAAAAGTCTGAATGGATTTAGAAACTTATATTTAAATCAGGAAAAACAATTCTCATTAAGGCAGTGGCTCAATCATTTTTTACCTTCACTATGAGTTGTTTTAAACTTTCCCTTTCCTTTTGTCGAGAAAAAATTATTTGCCAATTCTTGTGAAGCTCGTCTTAACCTGGCAATAGTATTCTATGGAATCGGATTTGGAACTGTTTGCTTAAATCTGAGGAGGAAGGGATCTAGAGTGACATACAGATTTTCAACATGGTGTTGCTAGTTAAACAGCTCCGAAAAATCCATAAGTTTCCTGACTCTCTATTGTTTATACTTCTCAAAGCTCTTTAATACACCAATATATGAAGTGCTCTTTTGTTGGTGGATAAAGGGGTTAGGATGTGTTATATATGGACGGCACTTGCTTATGTGGCTAGGAAAGTGCAAATTTCAAAGAAATTTTCTCTTAGTGGCTAGATAATTCACAAAAACAGAGGGAGGACTTTTCCTATTAAGCTCTCCAAATGAGGAGTGCACAAATAAGCTCATGCTCATATATGAAAAAGTTTAGGCTATAGTAAGCTATGCATAGAGAAATCTCAAGTTTGGCTCCATGTTAACCTAAAATTGTGTTGCCCACATGTTAGCCAAGTGGGGCACTTCTGATGTAAGGATGGTTATGGGTCTAGAACCCTGTTGGACCCGCCCCTTTTTAAGGGTTTGGGTCTTATTTTTTGAGACCCATCAGATCCGGGTCGGATTTGGATCCAGAAAATATTTGACGGGTCCGAGTCCGGGTCCCAAGGTGCAGAACCGGACTCGGACCCAGACCTGACCTCGAGACCCAGACCCTAGATCCACCCCTCATACCCGGACTCGGACCCTATACAATTAAATATTTATTTTGCTTTTTAGTAATTATTTTGTATTTGAATTTCATGGACTCGAACAAGTGTTTATAATACGATAATAAGTTACTTACAAAAATGGAACAAGTACACCTTCTGCATATGATCAGCACAAGGATGATACGGGGAACAATGAAGACTTAAGTATTGGGGAACAGAGGACTGGACCCAGCCCAGCCCAAGCAAATGAAGCTGAGGAACAATGACTCAATATTATGAACATACATGCTCCAGCCTTGAGGAAAACATACATAGTCATGTATCTGGAAAAGGAAGAATAAGGAACAACTTGGTGTTCCCAAATAATAAGGAACAACTTGGTGTTCCCAAATCCTGATAGAAGAAATAGCACGTTCTATTTAAGGCGTCTGTTATGACCGTTAGAATTTAGGCGCTATTTTCTTGATTATATAGTCGTTATAGAATGAAAGCCCAATCTATAAAAGGCTCTCCTCCAGATTGTAATAGAGACATGTTTTTCATTTTTAATTCATCAACGATTATAGTAATCATTCATTCAGAGAACAAAGTGTTTGTTTCTGTTTTGTTTGCCATTTTCTGTCTTGTAAGGTTGAGCGTGTTTTCAAGCCTTCACAGATTCATACTTCTCCAAGATCACGTTGATCATTGAGAGAATTGTGAGGATTAAGGTCTTGCATTCCTTAGGGGAATCAGTGTCTTCTTCCAGGATAAGTAGTCAACCAAGATTACTTAGAAATCAAACCAATTGATCAGGATAAGTGTGTTCTTGATCGTCTGTACAAGTGTTCGTGAGAATAAAGGTAATAAACGACATCTTCCGCTACAAACTTGGTCCAAAAAATACAAAAAGACTCGCAAAAGGTTCAATTTTGACAATCGAAGAGACTTTGTTTAAGACCCATCAAGGACCCTAGACCCGTCAGATCTGGAGGGTCTAGGTCTGGGTCTGAAAATTTTAGACCCTTAGGGTCCGAATCCGAGTCTGGATCTATAAAAAATAAAAGGGTCCGAGTCCGGATCAGGGTCTGGCCAGACCCGCTCCATGACCATCCCTATTCTGATGTGTGATGAGGTTAACCTTAATGGTGATCCAATTTGATTCTTCGATATTGGTTTTTTTAATTGAATTTCTTAATTAATCTCGAGTCTACTTTGATAATTAAAATAAAAAAAATTACGGGAAAAACACTTAATGTTTATAAAATTTATAAATTTTTTTATTGAAAAAAGAAATAATAATATAGAGGTACTAAAATCCCTATATTACTTTTCTACTTCTATATTTAAATATGCTGAGATTTTGACACTTATTTTAGAAAGAAAAAAATCGAAAGTTTCCTCATTTTTCTTCATTTCAAGCAATATCAACATTTATATCAATCTAAGTCTAATATTCCATCTATCCCATGATCTTTGCTACATTTTTCTTTTAGTTCGTTTCAAAAAATTTACTACATTTTTATTTTTGACTATATCACATATTCTTTTTTTAATTCTCCTCCATGCATCTAACTTATTTTTTCGTCATCTATACATTTCTCACACTTTCCATAAATCATACTTTTTGCCCACTTTTTTCTCACTTTTCTTGATTTTCACAACGTTTGCACTTGTGGCAAAAACCACAAGAGAGAAGGAGGAGCATTAACCTAACGCAAAAAATATGTTATATCAATTTAGTTAAAACTAGAGGTATTTATTCGAGTCATCTGATCAATTTCAAATAGGTTCAAACTCGAATCTTATGTCTATGTTGATTTCATATTTATAATTCAATTTTTAAAGTCAAGTCAAATTATATTCAATTACAAAATCAGATAAATATTAAATCGTCAAATTAATTTTAATTTTTAAACCATCTCATCAAAGATTATAAATCTATTTAAAAGATAGATTAAATTATATTCAATTACCAAATTGAATAAATACGATATCATCAAATAAACTGAAAAATGTAACATCATCCACGATAGATAGATTCCTTCCTTTCCCGGAAGGCCGGAAGCCGGTACAAAACATACCAAAATTGGAATTTTACTGGGAAAATAAAAATCGAGCTGGCAATGTCAAAAAAACCCCACAATATTCTCACCTGACTGTGACGTGACCCACCTCACTAATTCGATCATTTTTCTTTTTATTAAAAAAATTATCATACATCTATTATTTATCTGCCACTAATAATCTCTATTATTAATTAATTTTAAATAATTTAATCTTTGTATAATTTTTTTCCTGTAAAATACATTTGCTATATTTTTACTAGCAACTGTAAATACCTCCTGCCAAAGAGGAGTAGAGGTAGACCAATGAAAGAGCATAACGAGTAAGAAAAAGTTAGTGTAACGACTAGTACGCACTTATAGTAGCCGATTAAAATGTTACAACATGTATTGTGAACAAAAACTATACAAAGATTAAATTATTTAGAAATAATCAATACTAATGAATATTCCCACAAGATTGGCAAATTACAGTATAAAAACTTGTGCAATGCACGAATTTATAAGTATGAAATATATAAATAATGCAAATACATATTATCGTGATTAAATTTATTAAATACATGACTTTTTTAACGCAAAAATTTAATATTGCTTTTTAAAAGATTATTTATCAAATATATCACTTTTTCATTCAATTAAATACAGTATTAAATTCTAGCTTATGTACATTGGATTAGAAATTAAATAAATATTGTCGTCTATTAAGTTAATTTTATTTGTCAAGACTCTCTAAAAATGTCATTTGTCATTATACAACATTTTTATTAATAGTTTCATATTCATATTAGTATTTTTAATTGATAATTTGATCTAAAAAAATCATTTTCTAAATTATATAAATATTTCATCCACTAAAATAATTTCATCTGCTAAAAGGCATTAAGACGATATTTGTCATTTTTAGTACGTATGATGATTCGCGATTTTTCCTTTTTCCTTTTTTTTTTTCGTTTTCAACGAAATAGAAAAACCGAAAAGGAAGTCCACCATTGTCTCTCTTTCTCCTAATCATATCAAATCCAATTCTCCTGCTCATTTTGCTAAGCTCAGATTTCCTTCTCAATCACTGCCAATCTTTAATAGCCGCCATTTTCGTTCTTTTTCATACCACGAACTTACTTTATCGCCTTCTTTCCACTGTCGGCAACCTCCAAGTTGTGGCAATGGCAGCTTCAATCAGGTTCTATTCATTTTTATTTTCCAGTGAATTAATTCGATTAAGTTCTTCATTTTTTCACTTCTTGATCAATTTATTTCGAGAAATTGCGTTGTTTTGATTTGATGAGATCCTGATATCTCTTACTTTGATTACTTGTTTATCTTCCTGCATTATGAAGTAATGATTTAAAGATCCGCACGTTCTGTGTGTTTCAATAATCAATCTGAAGATTGTTCAGTTTAGAAGATATTTCGCTAGGTTTAGGGTTTCTGCCTTTCTCTGATAATTGGACGTTTAAATTCTGAATTATCTGTTGGTAATTAAATACCTTAGCTAAGCTAAATTGGTAATGTAATTTTAAAATAAATTGTGATTTCACTTTGAAATAAATTCCATTTATAGTCTATGAAAATGTCGATTATTAGTTATTACGTCCCACATGAGGATATGCCACTTTATAAAGATGAGTAGCTAGTGCTTCCTAATACTATTGATCGGTTATTATAGTGAACCTCATTTGAGTTCGTATGTGGTTTTTCTCTTCTTCCCTTAATTGGATTGCGCAAGCCTATTTTCTAAATTCTAAAACAGTCAGATTTCTTATTGTTTGGGTTGCCCAGACCCATTTTCTAAATTCTAACATAGTCAATTTTACACATAATATTTCTAGTAAATTAGCATAGGAGGAGTATATGTAAAAAAATTCAGGTAACTTTATTGACGTTACGCTCAGTTCTAAATTCATTGTTAGTAGCCAATGTTATATGAATGTGAACAAGATCAAATAAAGCATTGATTTCAAGCGAGAAAATTTGCGTTGGTGCTTTTTGATTGACATGAAATACTTGAGAGTTTATAGTTTTGGATTAATTATTCGGAGTTCCAAATTATATCTCAAAGGGATTTATACTGATTATTGGTTGAGAATGGTTTGCATTTTGACAATAATACCTGTTTGTTGACCATATTGCAAGTTAGGGGATTGAAATTTGGAGTTGGGACTTTGTAACTTATGCCGTTTATTCCTGTTGCAGGAGTTTTTGTCATTAAATCTTGAAATGGTTAGAAAGCTTTATAGATCAAGGGATGATTTGTGCTCTTTGACTCTATATCCTCCGCAATGCAATTAGCATCCAATGGCAGTCTTGGAGAAGATAGTTTGGAAACAGAACCTATCTTGTCGGAATTCGTTGTTGAAGAGTCCGAGGAATATACTCTTTCTGAAATTAGAACTGTTGATGATGATACTTCGGTCATGACAGATGTTGATACTTCTGAAAACTGCAGTTTATTGAACTCAGAAGAACCACAATGCCGGATATGCCTTGACCACGAAGGTCTTTCACTGTCTAATTTTTATCTTTCCAAATTCTGAATTATCATGGTGTTACATTTCTATTTTTCATAGGGAGGCCACTTCTCACAACTGATTTTATCAGTAGGTGTTAGATATTGATAAGCAAGTGTTTAATTTCAGGGGAAGATTTAATTGCTCCTTGTCATTGCAAAGGAACTCAAAAGTATGTTCATAGATCATGTCTTGATAATTGGAGGTCTACAAAGGTACATCCGTGTATCATTATTTTCATTCCTTGAAGCTCTAAATTTGCAAACAAAAGTTTTGTTCTCATACAACTGTGATATTGTTACTTCTAGACGTTTAGTCATCTTTAAAAAAGTTATTGTTTTGTTTGTAGCTAGAAGTGTATTATTATAAACCCAACAAAACACATGAACCAGAAAAATGCACATTCATTACAAGTAACTAATTTAATTTCACAAATGATGCCGTCTTTATACTGAATGTACCACACTCATATTTCTGCAAGGGCTTTTTACTCATTTGGACTTCTACTTTTATGTTTGATGCTCATTTGAGGGATCAAATAAACCAAATAAACATGTAGTACGGTTGGTTAATTGTTGCTAAATGTAAGTATTTTGAAAAGGCCTTCGTAGTCATGTGTGATGTCTATTTACTGAGGTGGCACAATCAGTTTCTAATTGAATTGTGATGGTTTATTATTCATTACTTGATATGTGTTTGATAGATAGGTATTCGCACCCACAAGCCCTAAGCGGCAATGTTTTTTGAATATTTGATCTTTGCTCACTACCTTCTCTCTGCTCTCATCTTGTGCCTTGCCGTGACTTTGTTGATTTAGTTTTGGCCAATTTTTGGCCACTTTTATCCAGTAGCATATTTATAAATTCATTGCAAAAAAAAAAAAAAAAAAAAAAAGTGGTCTTTGAGTTTAAAGCTTTTTACTTTAGATAGCTTGAAATCTTTACATTATCACTGCTAATCTGCTATAGTAGGTAAAAATGGGACCTGCGTTCCTGTTTCCTTATCCATGGATGTAGAAGGTGAAACTTAACTTTAAATTTTTATTACCTTTCCAATCAAGCAAGACAATGTTGGCAATGGCGTTAGATACCCGTAGTTCCATACTTTATGGTGATTGATTTATTTTCATATGATAAATGACTTTTGTAGGTTAGCTTTGCTGTAACTTTCCCTCTCCATTGAGCCTTATCTTATTTTGAGGTGCTTTGGTTAAGAAGTTTTCTTCGTTCGTCCTTTTAAAAGCTAAAAGTTGAACTTTTGCCTTCAGGTTCTTTCATGTTTCAAAATTATTTGGAATGTTTATCTCATCCTTGTTTTGTTAGTTATGTGACCTGATGTGCTCTAGATTAATCTGTTTCTTGTAATTTCTTACCATCACTAGTGAGCAAATAGCATGAAGAAATTGCATGTGATATTCACTCTGATGAGTACTCATTTACAAATGTCATCTTTCATAAAAAAGTTTCTTTTTGTAGGACTAATTAATTTAATGGTTAATTTGTATCATATTTCTAGGAGGGATTTGCTTTTGCTCACTGTACAGAGTGCCGGGCAAGGTTCTTATTGCGAGCAAATTTCCCATCTGATCGCTGGTGGTTGAGATTTAAATTTCAGTTTCTTGTTGCCAGGGATCACGCATTCATTTTCATATTTGTTCAACTGGTAAATTCCTAGTTCGTGGAATCTAAATCTGGATTGTTAGTGAAAATTATGGTTCAGTTCGATTTTAATAGAGTTTTCCTAATTAAGATTCGTGATACATTTGGTCATTAGTGATGTCCCTTGGTGTAGACTATTAAAGAAACTTAAATTTTAGGGAGTTAATTAATTAATGAGATGTAATACTTCATTTCTTAATAACAAGTCTTTTGACATGAAAGCTTTTACCTATCCTTTCTTTTTTTTTTTTTAAATTTAGGAATGGACATGGGGTTTATTGGATTTCCACCATCACAACCATGACACCTTAAAGAATAGGGTCAGAAATTTCGTATTCAAATGGATTTCTCTGTGTCACAAGTATTGATAATATTATTATTTGTCAACCCTTTACGCCTTTTCTGTTGTAGAATGATGGTGCTAAACACATGTTTTTGATAAGAGTTGTTAAAAGGTAGTTTGTTAGTTACATTAGTATATAAACTAAGTGTAAATCAACATTGCATATGAAATAAAACAGTATTCTTATCCTCTTCTGAATTTCTTCTCTTCTCCCTCTCTTTTCTATTTCTGAAATTCAGTATTTGGTCTCACATGGTTGCTTGAGATTCAACAACCATAACATTGGTATCAGAGCCAATAGTTTCCCACTCTCACATTGCTTTCCTTCCCCTCTTAAGAATGCACACCACCTGCTTATAGAAGTACCATATTTGTTGCTTGATATTGTGTTTGTGTCCCTTAGCCGCTCACCTAGAACATTCAAGATTCTGATCAAGAATGTGCTAATTATATCCACCAACACCCTTTTTGCTTGCCTTACTCATCACTTTGGCCCCTGCAACTCATAAAATGGCTATCATGAAGGAGCAAGTTAGGACACTTGAAAAAAAGTTGGAAGAACTGAACCAAAATATGCAATTTCTAATGCAAATGGTGCGTGACATTAAAGAATAACATAATCAAGATTTTCCTAGAAAATTGACTAATAGGGCTAATTCCACCAGGCCTCAAGGTATGTTACCTAAACTACACTGTCCTTCTTTTGATGGCAATAACCCATGTATGTGGATCAAGAAATGTAGTCGATATTTCAATTTATGTAATGTGGCTAATGAGGCTAAAGTGGAACTAGCTTCTATATATATGGTTAATAGGGCAGAGAAACGGGTCACCTACTACCTATTTGTTAGGAGGGATATGATGGTGGAATGGGATGATTTATTGTGGACTTGATGGCTAGATTTAGGGATGATGATGGAGATTATGTTGTAGAACAATTCAATAAAATGCATCAAGTGGATTCCTTAGAAAGTTATATTGATCATTTTGAGGATTTGAGGTCTGCCTTATTGCAAAATGATCATGTGTTGTCTTCTCAGTATATTCTTGAAAGTTTTATTTTTGGATTCAAGGAGGATGTTATACCATCTGTAAGAGCTTTCAAACTTAAAACTAAAAGCATATCTGAGGCTATAAGATATGCAAGACTTTAAGAAGCACAATTGAAGGCTAGCACTTCTAAGACTATCTTTAAACTTTTTTCTCAACAACCTTTGATCAAAGCTCCACAAAAAGATTACCAAACAAACTACCACAAACCCCCTTTATTTCCCACACCATAGCCTAAATTCACAACAAAACACTCAAAAACATGCTTACCTTACAGGCTTACATACCAGCTTATGTTAAGGCTCAAAAGATTGCCAAAGGGTTGTGCTACTATAGTGATGAAAAGTTTGACTGAAACCATAAATGCAAATTTAAAGAACCTAAATTGTTTACAGTAGAAATAGGCAGCTATAATGAGGAGGAAGTGTTACAAGAGATTAGAAATGTTGATTCTGTGGAGGAAGTAGATGAGACTCAAGAATAGGAGGACTCGAATCCTCACATTTCCGTCAATGCTTTACTTGGAACCTATGTTTTAGCACAATGAGGGTTATAGGCATGTTTCATAATCATCTAGTGCTCATACTTATAGACAGTGGTAGCACTCACAACTTCTTGGATCTTGGATTGGCTAAGGAGTCAGGTTGATGGCAACCATATTTCTTGGCAAATGAAGTGTGAGAGTTTCAAATGGACAATGAATAAATAACCATTTGATACAGAAGTTTTGTTGATTTCCTTAGGAGGTTGTGATATGGTGTTAGCTTGTTAAGAACACTTGGACAAATAAGCTGGAACTCTGAAAAACTGTTGATGCAATTTCAATTGAATGGCAATTTTTTTCTTTGAAAGGGGTTCCACCTAGCAAATTGAAAATAGTTGAGCATCACCCCAACTGTAAGATACTTAATAAAGCTGCCCAACTTTGTACGATTCAAGTGAGGGACTTAGATCAACTTCAGAATATTACAACTAATGGCAAACAAGACAACACAAAATTGCATGTTTTGAAGGAGAATTTTGATGACATATTTGTTGATCCAAGTGGGTTACCTCCCTTAAGAGGAATATTTGATCATAGAATCCCCTTGAATAATGAGGCTGGACCATTAATCCGAAATAGTTGTAGCCCTTTTGCTTCTCCTATAGTTTTGGTAGGGAAGAAAGATGGCACTTGAAGATTGTGTATGGACTGTGGATTATAGGGAACTTTACAAAAGAATTGGAAAAGATAAATTTTCTATGCCAGTGGTTGAGTAAGTTGATTGATGAATTAGTTGGAGCTACTGTATTCACTAAATTGGATTTAACGCTGGGTACCGTCAGTTGAGGGTACATCTTGATGATGTCTACAAAACAACTTTTAAGACACACACCTATCACTATGAGTTTCTTGTGATGCCATTTGGTCTCACAAATGCTCTTGCATCATTCCAAATGTGGATGAATCAAGTGTTTAAGACCCTATTGAGAAAATGCGTGCTTATATTTTTTGATGATATCTTGAAATATAATGCCTCTTTGGAAACACAGTGGCAACTTCTATCTTTGGTTTTTGAACTAATGAAGCAGAATCAGTTATAAACAAAGAGAGCAAGTGTTCATTTGCACAACCAAAAATTGAATATGTGGATCACTTTATACGTGCCTCAAGGGTGGAAACTGACCCCTAGAAAATAGAAGCTGTGGCCAAGTGGCCTATCCCTCATAATGTTAAAGAACTAAGAAGCTTCCTTGGCTTAACTGGTTACTGTAGGAGATTCATTCCTAAATATTCAGTCATTTGCAGACCTTTACATGACTAGCTTAAGAAAGGAGGATTTACTTAGTTCACATCCACTCAACTAGCCTTTGATGACCTGAAAAAGGCCTTGATATCAATAAATAATTTGTGGTGGACACTGATGCTTCAAGCAATAGGATAGGAGTTGTCCTTATGCATGAGGGTAGACCAAAAGCCTTAGGGCCAAAGTGGCAAAAGCTTTTTGTATATGAGAAAGAGCTTTTGGCTATTGTGTATGCTATGTAAAAATGGGAACAATACCTTATTAGGGGACGCTTTTTGATTAGAACTGACCATAAAAGCCTTAAGTGGCTGTTTGAACAAAAAATTTCCACCCATTTTCAGAAGTTTGGCTATCCAAATTGATGGGGTTTGGCTATGATATACAATACAAAGCTGGCATGGATAACTTAGCTGCTGATACCCTATCTAGGGTCTCATGTTCTGTAATTCTATCAATGACTATTTCTATAATAGATACTGATCTGATTTCCCTCATCAAGAAAAGCTATCATTTGGATAACAACCTCATTAACATTGTTGAAAAGTTGCACGATCTAGCATAGTTTGACGGATTTGAAATAAGAGATGGTTTGTTAAGGAAAAAGGGAAGAATAGTTATAAGTCCAGACATGCGATTGAGAGACAAGATTATCACTCCCCTGAATGTGGGCACGCAGGAAGAGATTTAACCCAAAAGAAGGTTAAAACAATTGTTTCATTGAAAGGGTCTACATAGGTATGTAAGGCAATTTATCAGAGAATGTTAGGTATCTCAAGCTTCTAAATATGATTGTGCAGCAAGCCTAGGGCTTTTGCAACCCTTACCTATCCCTGATGAAGTCTGGTATGACATAAGCATGGATTTTATTACTAGCTTGTCCAAATCTTTGGGTAAAAAATGTTATTTTGGTGGTTGTTGACGGGTTGAGCAATAATACTCACTTTATTGCATTAGTTCATCCTTTTACAGCTGTACAAGTTGTCTAGCTTACTTAGATAATGTTTTTAAGCTTCATGGGTGGCCTAAAAGCATTGTTAGTGACAAAAACCCAATTTTTCTAAGCAACTTCTGGAATGGGCTTTTTACATTACATGGTACTGAGTTCTTACTATCCTCATCATACCACCCTCAAACTAATGGTCAGGCAGAGGTAGTTAACGGATGCTTAGAAGCATATTTGAGATGCATGAATGGAGATTAGCAGAATGGTGTATGTGGTTACCTTTGGCTGAGTGGTGGTATAACACACACTTCCACACGACCATCCAGATGACACCTTATGAGATAGTCTAAAACCAACCTCCATCCTCTCCATTTACCTTACCTAGTTGGTGATTCAAGAAATGAAACTATTGACAGAAGTTTACAAATAAAAGGAAGCTATGATCCAACCCCTCAAATTTCATCTCACTCGAGCTTAAGTAAGAATGAAGAATTAGGCTGACAGGAGATGTGATAGACAGTTTAAAGGAGGACAATGGGTGTGGCGTAAACTCTAACCATACAGGCAGCAATAAGTACATGCCAGATCACATCAGAAGCTTTCTCCTCGCTTCTTTAGCCCCTTCTAGATATTAGAGAAAATTGGGAAGGTTGCATATAAACTATCTCTTCCTCAAGGATCAAAAATTCATAATGCTTTCCATATGTCTCAATTGAAAAAGTTTCATAGTATTCTTCAATAGCAACACAATTACCATCCTGGTTCCATGATCAACATGACCTTGTATCAACTAAGCCAGCTACTGTTCTAGAGAAGAGAGTTGTTCAACATGATAATCAAGATTTGGTTCAATATTTGATCCAGTGGGAAGGCTTTGAAAGACATGAAGCTACATGGGAGAATGCCGGTGACGTTGCACAGAAGTTCCTACGTTTTTGGCAAGTTAGACTTGAGGTCAAATCTTCATTAAGGGGGAGAGTATGTTGTAGTATGATCGTGCTAAGCACGTGTTTTTGATAAGAGTTGTTAAAAGTTAGTTTGTTAGTTACAATAGTATATAAACTAACTACGTTTAAATCAACATTGCATATGAAATAAAACAGTATACTTATCCTCTTTTGAATTACTTCTCTTCTCCCTCTCTTTTCTATTTCTGAAAGTCAGTATTTGGTCTCACATGGTTGCTTGAGATTCAACAGCCATAACATTTTCCCTCAAGGATATGCATTGGCATATCTAGACCTCTTTTTCTATGTTGAAATCTGAATAAGTTGGCTTTGCGCTTTGAGATCGGTACTAGCCAAGCAGCTTGTATGGTGTGTCACTTGTGTGTGTGTGGTTGTTTGATTTTATTACATGTATCAGTTTTGCTGCTATGTTTTAGCTGGTAGGAAGGTTCTAACTAAGTTGTCTCAACAGATTGTGGCCATGTTAGGCATACTGGTATACAAATTTTATGGAGAACAACTACGTGAAATGTTTGGCTATCAAGAGCACCCCTATGGATTTTATATAATGGCTGGTATGAGATTACATTCTTTTAATGGTCTATGGTATAATTTAATTAAGTATTTTTTTTATTTTTCTATGATGTGGCAAATACCAGATGCAAGATAAAATCTTTAATTTAAAAAGCATACCTGGGACGCTCTAGTGGGAGTGCCAAAAAAAACTCTAGGCAAGGCGCTCGGGGCACTTGAGGCGCATGTACATAATTAGAAAAAAAAAAAAGAAAAAATTAGGTTTTAGAATTTTGGTTTTAGAAAATTATTCTTCAATCATATAATAACTAAATATGGTCATGCACTTATGGGTGTAGTACCTAGTCAAAACTTGACCCAAACTTGATCCTTGAACCTGACCTTAATGTAAAAGTCTTATTTTATGATACCCAATGAGCTAGGATCGAGTCTTGGTTTGATAAAAAAATCTTTTGACTTTAATATTTTTGCTCTATACTTGACCAATTGAACCAATCAGACTCAACCCATGATTCATTTTATAGACTTAAACCCTATATAGACCCAACTTGACCCGACCCTTGAGCCACCTTAAATTGAAAGGGTCTAGATGTTAATTTTTGAGACCTGATTGGTCACATTTTGTTCTTAATCCCACGAAAAATAATTGATATGGATCTATTGCATTGAAATCATACTCGAACCTTAGACCCTATCCAATTGTGATTCAACCCTATAACTCAGACTCAAACTCAAACATGAACTGACGTATGAGTAATTTTCACCTGACTTGTAACTAGATCTAACCAATGGAGTCCCCACCTAAGTCCATCTTGTGTCTTGACCCACCCATGACCCATAACCCATGAGTGTGTGACCTGTTTTTAACCTTTTTGGACCCATACTTGACCATAATTTAAAGGTATTGTTTTAGTTTTTTTACCTAATGGGTTTGGATCAAGGGTCTTAGTCTAATAAAAAATAATTCGCTATGGATGTATTCTTTTCAAATTAATCTCAATCCATAGACTAGACTAACTTAGACTTGCCCTTTTAAACTTTCCAAACCCCCGGGGCCACCTAATGCCGTTGGGGTATTAAATGTTGTGTTCTTCATTAGCCGGGTGAACTCATTAAAGTGCTTCATTGCTTATTCTTTGTTCCATATTGCAGTCTTGGCCATTATACTCGTCGGTTTGCTCTATGGTTTCTTCATAGCGATCATATGTGGACAGAGAATCAATGAACGTCACTATCATGTTCTTGCAAAGCAAGAATTGACAAAGGTGTTAACTAATTTATTAAAGCATGTTTGATGATCACTAACTTTTTGGTAATACATGAGTATTGTCATGGTGTCATTCGGTTCAAGCTATCATGTATACAAGGAAGTTTTTCATAACCTCTAATATGTTCTTTTGCACTTCATTTGGAGTTTGTTACGTATATTTTGCTTGATATATTTTGGTTATATAATATGTCCTGAACAATCATGTAATTATTTTTTGTTACGTCATTTACATGAACAAATTAAAAAATTATGTATATAATTACTAAATTTCTAATCATATTTATTTATATAAATTAACAAACTAAAAAATTTGTGCATTGCACGGGCACATATACCAGTATGCATATATTTGCTAGATATAATGTTCTGGTCTTGAGTTCAGAGTTCTGATTATTCTTTCTGTAAGATGAATACTAAAATGTAATCCTAAGCTTAGTGTCACTTTGTTTAAATAATGCCTTCCATGGTTCCATCTAACATTCTAAATCAGGCATTTTTTGTAGTATTTGATGATAAAATTGCTAATCCTTGTTTGGAGTTGAATGCTTTTATCATTCTGTGTTTTCTTTTTTGTTTCTTTACTCTTTCTATGTGAGTTGCTCAAACTAAAAATTTGTTTTTCCCCAATTAGGCTATTCAGGTTCCTGTTATATATGCATCTAATTTTGTAATTTTATTTCTTTGCAGGAGTATGTTGTGGAAGATCGGGAGTGTAAAGATGTTCCTGAACTTGACCCTAGCCAAATATCAGAGCTGAGAATGTTGGGCCTTTACTAAAGAGAACATCTAAACTTTCCATGACGTTCTAGTAGGTGTGGTTCCTTTTTCTTTTTTCCTGTGTTTCTTCCTTTTCTTTTCTGTCCAAATATATAGGATTTTCTGCAAATTTTTTCTTTGCTGGAGTTTCTTATTCAGTTGAAATGAAATTCAAGTTTTTCCTGGAAGTCTTTGAGAGTTTCTCCTGTATTCTTATACTTCTTTTATGGGCTAGTTAGCTTAGAAAATTGTACACCTAGTTTTTAGATGAACATAATGCGAGCCTTAACCTTTGAGTAATGTTAAATGTCATGGAATGATGCTTTGCCATTAGTTGTGACTCATTTTGATTGTAGTATGGCCCGTTTTCGGCCGGGCACATTTTCAACCCGGATCTTACAAAACCCTTATAAAACGGGCCGGATTAGGGCTCTAAATGGAGCCCAGCCCGTTGAACACCCCTACTTGTGAGGATGATGTAAACTGTTTATTGAGAACTTTTTCGAAATGCTGTAGGCCTACTCTATTCCGTTATCCCAATGCCATAAAGTGGCTCCCACATAAGTGGGGTTTGGTGTGGTCGACTGTATGCAACCTTACCTTATTAGTGATAACAAAGAGATTCTTTTCGATTGACTATTGGTAGCAAATATCATTACAACTTCACATAATAAGTACACATGATTTAATAAGCCATAGTCTATCATAATCCAAAACCGAAGAATCATAGCGAAAGGCCTACTGCAATCCATTTCTTATCTTCATTTTCTCTGGGCAACTCATTTTATTAATCCCTTCAGTTGAACATAGAGTCCTTGTTATTTGGCTTACACATCTGACTTGTAAATTGTAATCTATTTCAGGCCCGGTCATAGCTTTTTAATTGGTATCCAACAACATGGAAGCGGCATGCTGTGAGCCTGTGTAGCATATAGAGGGTGTTTAATTTAGGGAAATTTTTTTTTTTTTTTTGGTTTGGCTTGAAAAGGGATTTCAAATGAAAAACTTGTTCGGAAAATCGCTTTACACACGTATGTTTTCATCTAAAATTGAAAAATCAATTCTCGTCCACACTTCCATCCCAACATCTCACAGAAGAAAACTAACTATCATTTGCTTTCTCATTAGAAGGTCGTTTTCATAAAAAATTGTTTAGTTTTCCGCCAAACCAAATACATAACTCCTTTTTTTTTTCAAAAGAAAAACCGAAGTATTTTATAGTATCTGTTGTAAAGTTTATAGGCATTCAATTTTCTTAGTCTTGTGTTCCATTCTGTGTTCTTGAATCTCTTGCAGTGAATGTTGTTTGCTAAAAAAAAAACAGTCCAATTTGTATATAAGCTGTGTAATATCATTACTGATCTTAGCTATCAACAACCAACTGTTTTGTGGTAGAGAATCTATATGTTGGCTTCCTGCTTTTTCTTTTTTTTTTTTTTTTTTTTAAAAAAATAATTCTATCATGACATTATTCAGCACTTCAGTTAATGATAGTAAAATAATGCAGTTAAACATCTTTGTTTAGTTCTTGGCATGAATACTATACTTCCTTTTAAGTACGAAAAATGAAATTAAATTAACATGTTCAACAAAGTGTACATCAAATGATCTGACTCTAATTACGTCAATTGAAAGCCGTTTGTGGACTGAAATTGCTAAACGACTCTTATTAATATCAAATTAAGCGTAAAATCAGAGCTATGAATTATCCGGCCCGTTTGGTTAGTGGTGTTAAATGGGAATTTTAGAAAAATTTAAGCGAAAAAATAAAAAAAATGAAGCAAATAAGCTAAAATCTAAACTTTTTCCAGAAGTAAGCGTCCGAACCCCAAAGCTGTGCTTTGGAGCTGTTCGCAGTTAGTAACTGCGAACAGCTATAAAAGACAAAAGAGTTGTTCGCAGTTACTAACTGCGAACAGCTATAAAAGACAAAAAAGCTGTTCGCAGTTAGTAACTGCGAACAGTCTGTTTTGTCTTTTATATCTGTTCACAGTTACTAACTGCGGACAACTAATTAATTTTTTTTTTTCCCTTTATTTTTGAGTTGTTTGTTGTAATTGCACTAGAGACATTAGAATAGGTAATTACAAGTCGATGTATTTTTAAGGCGGCATGATTCATCGCCAAAACTCCGATCATTCATAAGTCAAAGTTTGGGGCTTATGATAAAGTAATTAAACATGTATATACAACAAAATATACACAAATGTTTGAAATATACAAGTCAATTAAAATATATATATATATATATATATATATATATATATATATATATATATATATATATGTACATAGTCGAACCAAATACACAAAAGGTAATCGTTAACGCTCACGAACCCTCATCTACCTTATCCAACTGAGTTGGTCTCCTTCGCCTCCTACGATAGAAAGAGGCGTTCGCGTGACGCTCTGGCAGATAGACTATCCAACATAAAGCTATAAAAACAATTAGAAATTACCTTCAATGCTTATGGATGATTAAGATTAGTCTTGATTTAACAACTACAAACCTACATTTGAAAAAATAAACAAATTTGGTTAAAACCCTAAAATCCAAATATACACCAAAAATACACAAAAAAATTTACCTTTGCGCAAGCTATAGTATCCCACACTAATTTTGAAGTGCCAAATTGAAAGAGGATTGCACGATTTGATGGAATGAATCAAAGGTTTTAGAGGGAGAAGGTGGAAATGTCGAGAGAGGTAGGGTTTGAGAAATGGGATTTTGCGAAAAACAGAAACTGATCTGAATTTGTATATCAGGTCTGTTCGCAGTTAGTAACTGCGAACAGCTCTTTTGTCTTTTATAGCTGTTCGCAGTTAGTAACTGCGAACAGCTCCAAAGCACAGCTTTGGGGTTCGGACGCTTACTTTTGGGAAAACTTTAGATTTTCGCTTATTTGCTTAATTTTTTTTATTTTTTCGCTCAAATTTTTCTAAAATTCGTTAAATGGTGGTACATTCCCATGGTAATGAAACTTTGATCATAAAAAAGTTTTTGTTTATAAATTTCCATACCATCTAATACCACCTCTCTCAATGGTAATGCATTGGAATAAAATTTATAAAGAAAAAAAGATGATTGAAGTTGGACAAGCATGACCATTAAAGTAAAAAGAGATTTTTCAACCAAAATTACACTAGTTTTCATTTTCATTACCATCGTTTAATACCATCTACCAAACGAGCCGATAGCACTTTACAAAAAAGGGTTTCAGTTCGATTAACACTCGGTCATCCCCCTTCCAGCCTACCCTATAATAAAAATACAATAAATAACGAAAATTAATTGCTTGTAAATTGCTTTCTGTCTACATCTCTACTTTATTTTTTCCTCCATTTTAGTTTTTCTTTCTACTCAATATGAAGTGCTTAACATACTTCTTCCATGACTCATGTTGCAACTTTGTACCATTAAAAATAAAACTTGCCCAAAATTCCAAAAACTAGAAATATGAGAGTTTTTCACAAATTATTTCACGTCAAGAAGCTCATGAATGAGATATATAATAACACTCCCAAAAATTACCACTGAAGCAGCTTCAGGGTATCATCTATTGTATGATTGTACATTCAACACATAGGAGTAAATAAAAAAGGAAAACACCAGGTGAAAAGTATAATACATACATTCGATTAACAGTAACAGACGCGCGCAAATATGCAAGAACAAGTACACTCAAAAATGCACCGATGTTCAATCCTCGACAAATCAGCAAACAAAAATCTCCAAGTAAGCCGAACATCCCTTCAGAAATCAAGTTCAAGATGTTGGTGAGCTGAGCATTGAAAAAATCACAAATCGGGAAGTGAAATCCAACTTTGTTACTGTATACAATCCCAAAAGACATCAATGTAATCCGATCCGGCCCAGTCTGGTCCAGTCCTCTGGTGATTGGGGGTAACCAATAAGGTTTTATGAAAACAAGTCAAAAACTAAAGTACCAATCAACACACCCTCAAAATCCGCTAGTTGAAGAATTATTTTCATCGGGTTTGGTTTTGCTGATTATCCCTTTTCCGAAATAATCAGCAATAACAGAGAATCCATCTTTGGAGTTCCTAACTTTCTGAAAAAACTGATCTTGGTCTCTAGAATTCTGTTCTAGGTTTCTCTTCATGTCCAGCACGGACCTGTACTCTGGAGCACATACAGGACACTCCTTTTCATTGTCGCCAAGGCAATGTAAATGATACGAGTGCATGCACATAAAATGGACCGCTGGAAGATCGAGAGTGAAGGTGCACGCAGTACATTTGCTTAGCTGAAAGATTCTTGCATTTGTCCTCAAATCCTCAATTTCTTTCCTCATTACCGAAGTATCCTCCTGCAAAAGTATTTATGGTAACATATATCGGCTCTTCTAGCATGGAATATCAATTACAAGCTTCAACCACAAAAATGAAAACAGGTGTACATATTCCGGTGGCAATTTTGTAAATAATTGTACATTTTCTAAGAAGTGCACATATTCAGATGTCATTCTGTAAATAATATGAATTTTTTCTCCACAAAAACATGTACACCCTACAAGATAGTATGTATACCTTTTGCCATAATATGTATATCTTAGTTTGGTTTTCGATTTTCACTACTTCAGTTGTTTCCCTTAAAGTTGAAGTAACAAAATCAAAAATGATCTAGTTTCGGGCTTATAAATTTGCAATAATAACAAAAAAATGCAAGTCCATACATAAAATGTCGTCATGTACGCATATTCATCCATACGTCCACAGATGCATATTGACCAAGTAAAGCATTATTCTAACTTAAAGCAGATGCATTGAAAAAATCCATTCTATTTTTCTCTAGATTCCCAAAAATAAGTTAATAAGGTTACTCACAACTAAAAAAGCAGATAAACGAAAAAAGAACAATGGGTTTTAGAGATGTATTTATAATTGGTGAAAGTTAGAACGCAATAAGTAACCATACATATACTAAAAAAGCTTGAAAAATTCCAAAATGTCACAATTAAAAGAGTTTGCAAAATGAAACTCATTTATTAACTAAAGAAAAATGACATGGCATTTAATCTATAGACCAATATCTCTACTATTAAAGTATCTTTGACTAACATTTATTTATAATTAAATTGAGTAAAAATTAGAGAACATATACTGCATAATATAGTTGACATTTTCCAAAATTACAGTATAGAGTATGGCTATTAAAATTGAGTGTTTCTACTGCATAATATCTCTGACTTTATTTTTTCAATATTATATGTTTATATATATCAATGCTAAAAAACCGTGTATTGCAGGAGTTTCTACACTAAATATAATAAAATTGGGCAAAAATACAAATGACAAAAAAAACCGACTATAGTTTACCTGATACTTCTCAACTGCCTGCCTATCCTCTTCAATAAGCTTTGACTCCTGTTCAAGTTTCCGAGCGATATAGTCCTTTATTACGGATAGAGTAAGACATGGATTCTGGGACAATGTTTGAACAACAATGATAGGTGGCAAAATGTCGTCTCGCTCGATATATTTCAAGACCTCTTTAACTTCTCTGGTGCAATCTTCTCCAAGTTCACCAAAATATTTTAAAAGGTCAGCCCAAAGAGTGGGATCTCCACCCTTACCTGAATCTCCCAGCCTCTTGCAGCACGCAATCAATCCCTCGTGATCATGGGCCTGCATGTAGCACGCAATCACCTCCTTGTACAATTTCATTTTCTCGTAAAGGAACAAAAGCCCTTCTCGAAATGCATTCATTTCACACAGGATAATAACAAGATCAACATTGTAAAGTGGATTTTCCTGGTCAGATGACCACCCACTTCTAAGCAAGCGCAGCCCTTTCTCACGTCTTATAGAACGACTCTTATCATCATCGAACGATACTTTCCCGTTTGACGAAGATTTTGACAACGACGCAACCTCAGATGATATTCTTTCTTTATCATTGACATCTCCGTTTAAGCTATACTGTGACATCGACGGGAAGGTCAAATCATAGGACAGATATAACTCCAGCAGGGTATTGTGAATTTCGACCTGCGCAGGTGTGTCCTTCACTTTATCAGTGTATTTCTCGAGGAAATCCATTAAAGATTTGGGGTGATGTACAAAAATGTTGATGAAATCAACAGGAGATGGCAACATCGATAAAGAACCCTTCTTGGCGGGTTTTCCCTCCTCAGTACAGAGCTTCAGGAGTATTAGTATGGTCTCTCGAGATTTGTGCTCTATGAGGATTTTGCCATACTCCTTAATCGTCACCCCGGCTTGGCTTGGATCAAGTCTTGAAATATACTGCAAGGCTTCATCATATCTACCAAGATCTTCTAGCAGAATTTTCAGGTATAACTCATGCCTACCCGCCTTTTTAGCAACATACATCGCATGTTCGTGATAATTTGCAGCACGGCAGACTCGTATCACAGTCTCGACATCAAACTTATGTTCCCCATCATCCTCACTTTTAATAAAATAATTCAATTTATCGACATCCTTTAACTTTGTATAACAGTTCAACAAGAGAGTCGTATGATCTTTTGATGCGAGGCCCTTTTCGTGTAAATTTTCCAAGTAATTGGTCAGATTGTGGATTCTCTGAGCATCCAAGAATTTCTGAATCACGTATGATGGTTCAAGGTGACCAATCGTGAGGATATACTGAGCCATAGCCTCGTCATACTCCTGCTTGCTGTATAGGTGATCACCATACTTTCTAAGCACTTCGGCAGTAGCTACAGCATCGGCTTGCTGAGTTTGAACAAGATTGATAGCCACAGAATAGAGATTTTTCTTGAAAAGCACATCTAATTTGCTTTCCATATCCTTCTCTCCAACACAAACTGCGGATTTATCAGCCATGATGAGGATTATGTTGCCCCATTCACAGAGCATATGTGAAACCTCATTAACTGGAGCACTATGTGCTATCAAGTGGTTCTTTAGGTCGTAAATATTAAATGTATTCTTAAAAGTTCTTTGATCGGCGATCACACATAAAAGATATCCACGGAACCATCCAAGAAACTTCTTCTCTCCTTCAAATGCCCAACAAGGACCACGCCCATCATCTTCGTAAAAATACACAGCTTCAGGCCTACCAATTATCAGCTCCTGAATACAGTTGGATTATTGGCATGTGTTATTCAGCGATTAAAGACATGGCGTGAGAGGAAAAATTGTCTAAAGCCAAATGAAATATAGAACAATTTATAACAGCATACCGAGCGATCACTCATCGCAACACTTTTTGAATCACAACCAATCTGATCTAAGGTTTGCCTTTTCGCAGGTTGGAATTGGAGGTTGAACACACTAACAGAAGATGGGGTTACTGCAAAGAGTTGCATGGCTGAACCATCACTTCTAAATCCAAATCCAGTAATAGCAGCATTACCCGATGAGGCATTTTCCACCCTAAGCGTGAATCGGGTAATCCGTTCACGTGCAATGTCACCTTTGATACAGTAGATGCTGCCATTTTCCAATCCAATCGCTATGAAAAGTATTGGAGGGGCTTCTTCTAGCACTAAAAAGGACGTAATCTGCATTAAGAGACATAAGAATTTATTTGATAGAATTAATGGTTTAAAGGATACAAATTAGACAACAGGAACAACGATTCAAGACTAAACATATAAAAAACATAGACTTGATAGCATCAAAGGTAAGCACAATTAACAGGAAAAGAGTGAAAACAAACTAGAAAGTGAGCGCCCCATACCTTTGCTTCAGGGAACTGGTTAGTGAAAATACGTAATATTTGGACACAATCAGGAACAGCTGCACTTGTGCTTGTACCCTCCATTTGTGTCTTATCCAGGTCGAAAACTTTCAGGCACATAGCTGACGACTGGGGAGATACTTGTTCGTCTTCACCAATAGTAAGAAGATAATTGCGTTGCTGTTCAAACAGGATAACAAAACATTAACTAGCATAAACCTCCAAAATGATTCAGGAGCATCACTAATGAAGTGATGGTCAATACTTATCAAGCAGAATTTACAGTATTGATCCACATTAAAGGCACATGGATGCAAAAAAGTAAGCCAATCCTCACAACAACGCCAAAGTCTTAATCCCAAAACAAAACAAACACAAAACAAGCATCTCCAACTTTATTTTCAATCTTTCATTCACTTCCAAAATTCTCTTGATGAACTCATGAACATCAAATGAATGCTGCTGATGAAAGATGTCTTAGTAGGCTAGGGGGATGCCATTCTGAACAAATAAATGATTAGCTACCTTATCAATAAAGGGAAATAAAATGGAAAAATAAGGACATGAGTAATTTAAACAGTTTCCACTGAGTTGATAAAGTGTGCAAACAAGTACTAGCGAAAGATTAAGAGCCTAAATAGGATGTATATTAGTCCTCATCAAATGGCCAGGTAATTAATATACTGCAGATGTAAAACAGGATACCGAAATTACATTCATACTCGGTGGACTGGTTAAGTAATAAGTAGTTAAGTAATAAGCAAGGTTATGGCTTACAGAGGAATGTTGCACTTGATCAATTGTGAACCTTGAACCCCTCCTAGCCAATCTATGGAGAAGAAACTTAAAAGCAAGGAAATGGTGAGGGAATAACAGCCAGAAATCACCACTTCATAATCTGTGGCCAAACAAAAATTCTGAAACCATCCTACTATTTTAGAAAATAAGGGAATGGAGATTCTTCATCACAATCATTTCCCAACTGATTTGACAATTTCCATAAGCTAAATTACTGAAACTCAATAGTTTTGTTCTGTGTTCTGTCTCCCGGTGAATGAAAATTAAATAAGGTACTAGGTGCAATGAATGAAGGTCATTTTTTTAAGAGATGAAATAAAGCCATTGCAGAAGGTTATAGCCACTTCAAGCAACATGAGTGGAAATAAAGATCAAAATGTTAATTGTTAAGATGGCTCATGTCCCATCTTTATTGAATCATTTTACGAAGTACTACTTTAGCCAAGTAAACTAACCCATGAGGTGTCACCTACTTTTTTAAACCTACAAACAAGAAAGAAGGGGTATCCTTTTTGTACGTAGTGAGAATCAAACCCTGTCACAAGGATGAAAGGAAAAGCCCTCAATACTAGGCTAAACCAAGATTCTTGGAGCGTCACCTACTTCGATATGACTAGAGTTCAGCAACTCAAAACAATTGCTACAACAAACATGAGTCTCTAGAACAAGAATCAATCCGAGGCATGATTCAGTCGTGGAATACATATATGAATAAAAAAAACCTTTCCAATGAAACAAAACCCTTTGACACAGAAATTGTCACTAGTATTACTTCGACAGATCAATAGGTAATCAAACTTCAAAATCCACCACCCCATTTTGCCATTGTAAGTAAGATAAAATATGTCCATTTCCAATGGACACAAAGATCTAGAGTTCTTGGGTTTCAAATTAAGATGGACGAAAGTAAAATGGCTCATCAAACCTTGTGCTATTTTTATTTATGTGAATTGTCACTAGCAGAAGTTTGCTAATGCTACCCATTACAATAGATAACTAATACATTGCATCTCTTCATCACCCAACAGCCCAAAACACTTTCTCAGCAGCTATCAAACCCAAAGGTAAGAAAGTTAGCATCTGGATTATTTTTCAGTATGTTGAAGTTAAATCAAAAAACCCATATCAAATTGAACCAAATTCTAGAGCTTGGGAATCTTAGAATAAGATCATCCAAGACTGTGAAGTCCCAAAAAGGCCACAACCACAAAACCAAGAAAATAGGTATAATTCAATATTATACAAACAACAAAAATAACAAATCAATCACAATGAAGATTCAAAAATTACTAATTACCCTAAACTCAAAGCAAAACCCAGATCAAAATAAACCAAAATTTGTTAGAGAGAAGTAGATTAAACCTTGAGCTGTTGGAGAAAAAACACAGAAGAAGAATGAGCAAGAAAAGCATAATTGAACTTGAGACCTCGATCAAGGATACTAACAGTCCCATCATCACATCCGATAGAAACTTTGCCTCGTCCACAAGAACAACACATAATCTCCCCAGTAATTTCCTCAGGTACTTTGAATTTCCCTTCATATTTCTCCTCAAAGAACTCAAATTTCCGCCATTGATACATAATTTATCCTTCCAATTGGAATAAAAAAGTGATCTCTATTCGATTGGGAAATAAAGGGATTGATTATGATGAAATAGTTTGATTAATTATCCCCGCATTGGAAGGATGTGATTTGGGAAATTTATTGTTACTAATCAAAGAGGAATCAAATGTCTAGACGATGAACAATGAACATTGGGTTTGGTTTTCAATTTTCATCCTTGTCTCAAAGGGGTGAGTTCCAGATTTATTTTGTTTTCGTTTTATTATGTGCACCTAAGTCTTAACCGGATGACTCTAATTTATAAATTAATTCGGATTAATTTATGTGAAAATTTAGGCCGGATTAACAAAATAAACATTTAGGATAAAAAAAATTCAAAATAAATATAAAGAAATTAATTTTCAAAATAAATGTCTAATAAATATAGTGATTTTAAATTTATATGAGCTGTTAAGTGGATTTCAAAGTTGTTTAACTAAAGGTTAAAGTCGTTGCCAAAAACAACGACTTCCTTTAAACTAGAATTGTTGCAAATAAAACTAAAAATTCTTATACAATTGAAGACTATGAGGAGAGGAGAAGAAGGGAAGGATTTGGTGGAATGTTGATCTCCTTGTTTGAATAGCAAAAAGAAAGGAGAGGGTTTGAAGGGATGATATTAAGTTCCTTAATTTTATTAACAATAAAATCTCTTCATAAAGAAACTGAAAAGATTTGAAAGAAAAATGAAATTTTCTTTTTTTTTTCCTTT
Source organism: Amaranthus tricolor (assembly GCF_026212465.1). Lineage (NCBI taxonomy): Eukaryota > Viridiplantae > Streptophyta > Magnoliopsida > Caryophyllales > Amaranthaceae > Amaranthus > Amaranthus tricolor. The sequence goes on along the minus strand of NC_080057.1, from coordinate 21,593,861 downwards.
CTAAACAAATAAGAGAGCTTTTTTCTCTCTTCCCCCCCCCCCCTTCCTTTCCCTTCTTTCCCTTTCCCCTCCCCTCCCATTCTTTTCTTTTCTCTTCTAATTAAATATCCAAATATAGTGCTAGTGTCGAACATAATTAGACTTAGTGCATTTTACCTAATTCTTTGTGTTTGATGCTAGTTCTGGTATTGTAAACTTTATATTGTACCTTAAAAATTTCAACCCTAATGTAACTAAAAAGGATAGAGAAATTTGATTTCGTAAACCCTTCAACGTAAGTTTCTCAGCATGCATGTGGTTCTCATTTTATATGGACTGATCAACTTAACTCTTGACACATTGCTTTAAAGTTGTCATCATAGTGCGGTAATCATGAGATGCCCATTAGGCGATAGGGTTTTAAGGTATGTGCGTAAGGCTGGTTTATATGGTATTCATCAGTTGATTTGGATAACGTTGGATTGAGGTGTGACCATTGGCCGAGCATATCGACCAAAACCGCCATTCCCTCTGAATTACATTATGTCTAGCATGCTATTGCATGTTATGATGCAAATCCATGACTTCATGCACTCACAGCGACGTATATGTCCTTGCCGGTCGAATCAATTGGAGATGAAGTGCGAGAGTGCGATGGTCAGCCTTTGTTATAAGATATGAGCGTAAGGCTGGTTTATATGGTATTCATCGATTGAGTTGGATAACGTTAGATTGAGGTGTGATCAGCGAATTTCCATATTGGCTAAAGTCGCCACTCCCTCTGAATTACATTATGTCTAGCATGCCATTGCATGTTATAATGCAGATTCATGACTTCATGCACTCACAACGACATATATGTCCTTACCAATCGAATGAATTAAAGATGAAGTGCGAGAGTGCGATGGTCACCATTTGTTATGAGCATCTACTTTGATCATTACCTCTAGATGATATTCCAAGCTACTCCATACAAGTAGATTCTCAGGGGACGTAAGCTCGACACCAATCGACAACCACACTTTGTTTACATCCGATGGCATCTACACCCACTCAACTTAACACTAGTGGAAAAAACCTCATTTGCTGCGGTTTTTTGGCCATAATATGCTGCGGTTTTGGCCCCAAGCATTAGTGATGGCAGCAGATGGCCTACTTTAAATGCTGCGGTTTAAAATCGCAGCAGAAAAGTGCATTATATGCTGCGGGCCTCCCCAAAACCGCAACATATAGTGTAAACTATATGCTGCGATTTTAGGTGGCCCGCAGCATATAACATATATATATATATATATATATATATATATATATATATATATATATATATATATATATATATATATATATATATATATATATATATATATATATATATATATATATATATATATATATATATATATATATATATATATATATATATATATATATATATATATATTATAACACTTAATTAAATGAAATTGGTAAAATTTATAAAATTACGTACGCATTCAACAAGGCTTTGAATTTTGTGTTGCGAGGCGGGATTTGAGCTTTTTATAATGAGTCGAAAACGTGCATAGTATTCGTCAAAGGATATATATGACCAAAAATATCCAATGCAAACTACAAATGCAAATTTAAAATCAACAAATTAGAGATTATGTGAACTTAAAAATCAAAAGATATGTTCAATTTCAAAAATAAAACTTACTGTTCCACATATGGAGCCAAAATGAACGTGTGTTTAGATGCAAGGGAATTATTCAAAACATTCCCAATGTATGCTTTGACGTCATCTAGATCATTTACGCTTTTAATACCTGAAATCGACTCAGGACAAAATCATCAAATTTTTATTGGAGGTTCGCAAGAATTTAGCTCCTCGTAAGCCGCACTAAATTCATGAATAAGAAAATTTTGTCAGTTATTTGGTTATTAAAACAATTAAACAATAATGCCTAAATTGTAAGATAATGAACATCACCTCATGTAGACATAGATAAGAGCTACATTCAACATTTCTCCTCTCAAAAATTGCCCAATGTCACTAGGACTAATAATGACAAAAGGGCTCTCAACAAAGTAGAATTGTTCCTTCTGCAGGGTTAGAACGATTGGGTCCTCCTCACGCATGCGAGATGTACATGTGTGCAGCCATTTGCAATCTTGAGAGAGATCTTTTAGCTCCGTATCAGTCAAAATTAGAGTGAGTGCCATCGACTTTGACCCAGTCGACACCTTTGATGAGGAACCGATCTCTCTCTTAGAGCCCTTTGGACTCTTTTGCTATTTCAATTTATACAATTAAATTAGTGTAAGCATGCAATTAAAAAAAATAAAAATAAATAAGATACAAATGATTATTACCATAGTAGTGAATCGGACCCAAGCATATGGCCATGTGACGAAACTACCTAGGGCGTTTGATAGTTTCTCAATGATCCATTCTGGCATTGGAACCGGGAGTGGGAAATCTTCAAACCCCTTTAGAATAGTTTCTACGGTCACACTGATGTGGCCACTTGTAACAGGCAACCTCAGTTAAGTCGTCGTCATTAGCTAACTGAGGCAGCAAAAGAGAACAAGGAGTCGCCTCCTGAAAATTGTGTCGTTTAGTATAATAAGCATCATAATAAAATATTAAAACACGTTGAAATTTAAATTAATAAGTGCTTATATATTTAAAAACTATGTACCTTTACCACTGGCTCGGGAGTTGGCTCCGGATTTTGAGCAATGGAGTTCATGGTCTTCGGTGTAGGATTTTGCCCTTCGGGGGTAGTAATGGAATTGGGTGCTACGGGGGTAATGGGCTCGGGTGTTGGCTCGACTGAAGCGTTAGGATCCCCATGTTGACTTTGTTGATCCTCGACAATCAGATTTGCCAAGTCTACAGTGGGTGCTCCCATCTTCTGCAACACGAGTGTCACTTTGGCGAGAACATCCTTCGTAATTTCTACTCTGAGGGTTGCTACTTCATCAGGTGGCATCGTTTCGGATTGAGTAGCAACACACTCTTTTTTGAATACCACGTTACACGAGTTTCTATCCTAATTTGAGTTTAAAAATGTTAAAAAGCTTGCGTTAAGATCTATTTTACAAGCGATATATTTTTCATAAAAGGATATTATATATATATATATATATATATATATATATATATATATATATATATATATATATATATATATATATATATATATATATATATATTGCCCACTTCACTATAGAATACCACATTATCTATTTTTTTGAATTTTTGCACGAGCAAATCTCTTGTGCGGCGATTGTACTTATGCTGCCAACCAAAAATTCCATCCCAACAATTTTTAATTTTATTAACATCATTCTTTAAAGTTTTCAATGTCTATTCCAAAGCTTATGATGTTCATCCCAATGATTAAAAATGTTCATTTTACGTATAAAATGAACATTTCAAGGTTTAAGTTCAACATCCTACTATATAGATTTAAATGTCTATTCCAAGTCTTAAAATGCGCTGCTTTGGACCTTTTTAATTTGCACCACTTTTTATATTAGTTTGTCCTAGTCATATTTTTGCACCCTTTTTTTCCAATAATTTCACATTTTTTCTTTTAATCTCACTCACAAACTTATTATCTTTCTCCATCTTAACCACTCTTTTTAAACATCATTTATTTTTTTGTCTTATTCTCCAACCCAATTCTTCATCTCAATAAATTTCACTAAAAAGTATTGGGTGCATTCTCGTAAGGACAAAGGGAGTATATTTCAAAGCTTAAAATGTCCATTTAAGGATTAAACTCTTCATTCTAAGCCATAACCTTCCTTTTCCAAAAGGCTTAAGTTTAGTATCCTTCTTCAAAGTTTAAATCTCTAGTCCAAGACTTAAAATGTTCATTCCAATAATTAAAACCCTCATTCAAAGCCTTAACTTTCTTTTTTTTAATAAAGATTGGATTTTCACATCATATTTTATAGTTTTTACGCATATTCTAAAGAATAAAATGTCAATTTTAAGGCTTAACCTTTATTTTCCTAAAGAATAAAGTTTGACTTTCTACTATAAAGTTTTAAAGGCCTTTTTAAGTCTTAAAATGCCCATTCCACTAATTACACTTGCCTACTCTCAAACTTAAAATGTCAACACCAAGCCTTAAATTGTTAATTTAATCTTTAAAATGTCTATCCCAAGCTTAAATTGCCTAATCTAATACTTAAGTTACTCCAAATCTTAAAATGTCAACTCTAAGCTTTAAATAGCCAATTTTAAGCTTTAAAATACCAATTTCAAAGCTTAAATTGCCTAATTTAATACTTATATATATAACTGCTGCATTTAAATAATTGAAATGTAAAGTAAAAAAAAATAATTGAAATGTATCCAATTAAAATGAGATAGTTGCAGTGTCATGAAAAAAAGTTCGAAGTCGCAGTGCACTAGTGCTACATGGAGATGGAGGCAAAAGTAGATACATCAGTTGGAGACATTCCATCATCTCCATCACCATACTCATTATCATCATTATCATCGTTGTCTTTGGTACAAAACCATGACTATCCCATGCACATCCACAAAATAAAATCTGAATATTATGAAAGAAATTCAATCTTGTTTAATCAAGCAAATGGATATACACATAGACGATAAAAAAAGACGATTGAGAAGAAAGGAGGACCGGTGTGATGAGGAAGAATTAAAGAAGCAGTTTTTTCTTTTATTTTGCTAAATGGACAACTAAGTCCAATTTTACATGAGGTCTTACTCTCACACATGAGATTGTCTGACGGGAGAATTGCGTTTTTCCACCGATACAAAAAGGACTTTAAGTTATCAACAAGTCTTGTAATAACCGTTTCACGATGAAACGAGCCTGTACAAGCAGTTTAAATATTTATACTTTTTTAACAATTTAATTAACTTAAGTTTAATTTGGTAGATAACTATCCTCATTTTAAGAGAAAAATAATAAATTATTTTTTTTTTGAAAAAAGTTAAAATTGGGCCAGTATATATTAACTCGAGACCATCTTGTGAGAGACCGTCACTCAAAGAGACGGCCTCAAAACAAAAAACACACATTTTTATTTTTCTCTTTTAACTTGCATTAATAGCTATTAACTCTTAGAAAGCCAATATATATATATATATATATATATATATATATATATATATATATATATATATATTGTCTTTTAGAAAAATAGTCTATCACACCAATAAAAACGTTGGACAACCGACAACCAAATCCAGTAGCGAAAACCGTAAAGTCCGTGTCTGTGTGCCGCGCTTTCTCTATTTCTTTCTTTCTTTGGATCATCATCTTCCATCATCATCAAAGCTACTTCACTGATTACTGATTACTGCCGATTTTTCTCTCCCCTTTCAATCAATCTCCATTGTTAACATCAGGCAATGAGATTTGTAAGGCACAATCAAAAGCATTCTTCATTGAAATTCGCACTTTTCGTATCAGTACTTGCACTTGTTGGAGCTGCTTTTGTTGGAGATCTCTTATGGACATCGTCTTCTTCTTCTACTCTTTTTGCTTTTCGTTATGTTACTGATTCTTGGTCCATTCCGTATTCTCCCACGCTTAATGTCCCCAATTCTAGCTACTCTTCTCAATCTAAGGTATGAGTTTTATTCATTTTTCCCAAATTTTTTGCCCTAATATCTTCTTTTTGTTTTCAATATTACTCATTGTGCTTCTTGATTTGTTCATATATGACTGATTTTATGAATTTTTAGTTCATGTGTTGTTATTCTGGTAATTAATTGGAGATGTTGGAAGTGTTTAAAGAATCAATAGGGATGAAATAAAACGAAAAGCGTAAAGATCAATAGGGATGCAATTAATTAATTTTTGGTGGCATTAAACTTTGATTATTACATTTTGTAACTTTGATCTTTCAGCGACCGATATTGATATGTTTCATAGTCATTTGAATTTTTGGAATGTATTGATAATGCGGGAAAACTAGTGTCATTATGGATATTTATCAATTAACTAAGAAAATTGAACTGATTTAGATGTTATATGAACGATTTTCTTACTATAGGTGAAGGGCAAAGATCAGGGAAAGAATATACCTTCGGGAAGAATTCTATCAGCTACTTTTGCCGACTTACCAGGACCTGAACTACATTGGGAGAAGTTACCTACAGCTCCGGTGCCTCGTCTAGACGGGGCTGCCATCCAGATAAAGAATCTTTTGTATGTGTTTGCCGGATATGGAAATATCAACGCTGTGAGTTTTGTAGCTATCATGATCCTATGAATTGCTACATCTTTATCAAGTGTTTGCCGCTGTGAATGCTTTCTATTCTCAACTGCTTTTATGATTTTTCAGCTGGATTACAAATTGGTACATAATTAGTTTAAGTTCTTTTGGTCATGCATTCTGATAAAGGAAGCATTATTCTAAATTTTAGCAAAACTTAGCCGATTTTAACTGCTCCGGAACAATTATTTAAGCTACTTATTCTTTTGAGAAAGGGAATTTATTTCATATTTTCTTGACTATACCAATGTTTTTTACCTCCTCCATCTAGGTTGAGTGCAAAAACCTCTCATAAGCTGTTGTGCCATGTTTGATTATCTTTATCCACTAGACGAGAAAAATTTTGGTAGATGGTAGTGCAGTTATTGATGCGTGACGTACAAATTCTAAAATTTGGAGCGCGGGGTCATAGAATTGGATGGTTTATTGATGATGACAATTGTTTTGTGATGTGCTACTTAAACCTGTTGGTGAACAAGTGTGGTAATCAAACATGGGTTTGTGTTGAAATTGACATTTGGTTTACAACTGCGTGAAAGATATGTTAAATATACTAAAGATCATTTATGAAATTTGGTTTACAGTTGCAGATTGAGTTTTCTGTTTTCGATCAAGTGTGATAAGTCTTTTTATCCTGTTAATATATGCTTTGCAGGTGCATTCCCATGTTGACATCTTCAATTTCACTGACAACACTTGGGGTGAAAGTTTTCCGATGCCAAAGGAGATGGCTCATTCTCATTTAGGAATGGTAACTGATGGGAGATATATATATGTAGTCACTGGCCAATATGGTCCGCAATGCAGAGGGCCGACAGCCCGTAATTTTGTGCTGGATACTGACACAAAGCAATGGAAAGACCTTCCTTCTTTGCCAGTCCCTAGGTGAGATCCATTTCAAGGTCCACTTATTTTTCTGATTTTGCACTTGGATCTTTCCGGATAAACTTCCAAACTGCCTTATGAGGAAATGTAGTCCACTCTTCTTTGTTTGGTTTCTTTTGCCGGTTAAGTGGTGTTCTGAAAAGACCCCACAATATCGAATTAACTATTGAGAGATCCCTGGTTGAAGTTAGGGCTTCATTCAGACGTTAAAAGATTGCAAATAATACATTTTCTGAACTGATTTGTGTGTATCAAGTGAGATTTTAACTTTGATCCCATCAGTATTATTTTAATCTACTCAGAATATACATGAAGTTTGAATATCTGAGTGTTAAGGACACTTTACTTTATAGTGTTTTCTGACTGTGACCCTGTGTTCTTAGCATGTGGTCAAAGTTGTTTAACAATTAGCCAATCATACAAACTCATCATTTTATAGGTATGCACCAGCTACTCAACTTTGGAGAGGAAGGCTGCATGTCATGGGAGGTAGTGGAATAAATCGGTACACACCTGAATTAGACCACTGGAGTCTGGCGGTGAAGGATGGGAAAGCATTAGAGAATGAGTGGCTATCGGAAATACCTATACCTCGTGGTGGACCTCACAGGTTTGTAATTACATCTTGTCAAGCTTGCTCTTATAAAATTGGACTGGTTCAAATTATGGAATTTGGCATATGTTTTAAATGGCTTTTGATTTCTTGTGTACATAATACCAAACAATACACCACAACAATGTCAAAATTTTAATCCCAACAATATAAATGTAAAATACCATTCGATTGGCTGGAAAACTAGATTCCCATTTCATGGGCCAGAAAATTTCTTTTCAGCAAAATGAAAAATGATTATCGAAGTAGCTTATTCATTTTTTGTTGTTGGTTTTTTGATCAAATAGATGTCTATTACAGCAAGTCAATTTCTATACTAATCCTCATCATAAATCGGTTGATTTTACTAAAATTTTCTAATTGGTTGATGTTATTAGTTGGTGCCTTGGTGGAGATTGTCAATACAAATAGGTTTTGTATTTAGATATTTACTTCATCTTAAGACAAAGTAAGTGAATGACTTGTTAGCTGAGCGGACTGTTAACTTCAGTTTGTCAGTCAGCTTTTGAAAAATGAGCTACATCCTTCTTTTTAACTCACAACCGATAAATTATTATGCTATTCAAGACGCACTCTTGACGATCAATATCTTCAGTGAGATTTATTCCAATTTGATGTTATAATAATTTTAAATGATTCTAACAAATCCCACATGATAATGGATGTTAGTGAAAATTATGTTCAAAATTTTCAAACATAAACCCAAGCAAGTCCAAAATTGCAATTAGCAAAGAACAAAAAAGTAGATTGTATATCTGTATCTCTATGCTGCAGTTGAGTTAGGCTTTCAGTTGTGTTGCGGCATCAACGAACATCTTTCTTACAGTAAATGTGTTCAACTATGATATTACTTTGCGTTTGTAAATATCTTTATGTTTCTTTTTCCCTTCTCTCAGGGCTTGTGTTGTGGTTGATGACAAACTACTGGTTATTGGGGGTCAAGAGGGTGATTTTATGGCCAAACCCGGGTCACCAATTTTTAAGTGCTCCCGCAGGCATGAGGTAATTAATTGAACCTTTTTCAGATCATAATGGTTTTCAGTAGTTGTGTTTTTGGTAGCTGTAAACCCTCTGTGGTCTGTAAGATTTTTACATTAGCCAAACAAGATCTGGAAATCATGTCTATGTCCGCTGCTTTTTGTTTGCAGCAACTGTTTATCTGTTGTTTTAAGTTTTCTATTGATGGAATGCACATGGAATACCTGTGATGTTGATTTTCTAGTTTTCAACATTTTCAGCTTGGGGGTTCTTGGTTTGGAGTGTTTTCTTCTTTCCTATGAGAAGTATTTCCATTGGTAAAGGCAAATGATAGTTAATTTTCTTTTTTTGGTTCCATGGATAACTCTTTGGGAAAATGAAGATGTTAGGGATGAAAGGATAGAGTAAATTTGGTTTACTTCCAATTTTAGAGAAAAATGTTTGCACAAGGTTTGTATTACACTTTTCTGCCCAAGTTTTTAATTTTAAATCTCTGATCAAACCAAACAACGGAAAATGTGAAAAATAATTTTTCAGGAAATATTTTTTCTCCCAAACTGAACACACCTTTTAATGATGCTTCTGTAACTTGGCATTTTAGTCTCTGGGTTGCTACTAGTTGTGGCCTTAATAAACAGGAACTGGTTGTCGTGTTGTGCCGTGACTTCCCAGTTTCCATTCTTGAGAATTGTTATCTGGGAGGTTCATTTCTAGTTGAAAGCTATTAATTAGTTTATCAACATGGCTTCATTGCTTGAAACATTGCCCACTTCACCGATACGTTATTGATTGAACAAGAGTTTTGTTATTTGAGAAGGATAGTCATTTGACTGTCACGAATAAGGAACTATTCATTCAACACTTCTAGATACTTGACTTCTTGTGCTTTAGTAATACTTGTTAGTTGCGGGAGTTCCAATATACAATCTTAGGAAACAAATGGCAGATTCTCAAAAACATCATGGCAATGTATGTCGCAACTATGCGGGATTTTTTGCAGTACTATCTAAATGAAAGGGGGAAATGATAATTTCGGACGTAGTGCTTATGTAGATCGAGATACATTTTGTTTTGGTCATATAGATTGAAAGCAGCACATGAACACAAAAGTATCTGCGAGAAGATCATCGTGTGCTATACTGGTAGTGTGCATGTCTTGGTTTTAACCTGATGAGATAGAGGCTCTTATTCGCAGCACTTTTTTTCTGTACTAGGTGGTATATGCGGATGTTTTAATGCTGGACGACAAGAAGTGGAAAAACTTGCCTCCCATGCCAAAACCAGATTCCCATATAGAGTTCGCCTGGACTATAGTTAACCACTCCATCATCATAGCTGGAGGTACTACTGACAAACATCCCAACACAAAAAAGATGATCCTGAATGGAGAAATTTTTCGTTTTGATCTAGACACACTGGTGAGAATCCTTTATTACCACTTCTTGGGCTGTTCTTATACGTGTATATGTATCTGATCATGTTCTTGTTTTGAATTTACCATCTTTTACAGAAATGGTCAGTGATCGGTAAGCTTCCTTACCGTGTCAAAACTACTCTTGTCGGATTTTGGGATGGTTGGTTCTATTTTACATCTGGTCAACGCGATAAAGGACCTGATGATCCATCTCCCAGAAAGGTCATTGGAGAAATATGGAGAACTAAATTAAGCTTTTAGTCATTTTTTTTTTACAATGTTAATGTTAGATAGGTCATATTCTTCATATATCAACCACTGTTAGATTTGTTTCTTCATATTCAATACCAAGAAGGAAAGGCAAGGAATATGACATTCACGAAGAAAAATCAATTTGTTCGTTTTAATTCATGTATATCTCTTGTAAACTTTAGAAATCAATGAAGTCTAGCCCTTAATTGTTAAGGGCATTTTGTGTTTCTTTATCAAAGGTGAAACTAAGTATCTCAAATCTTAAAGGGTATGCCCCCAAATGGTACCGCTAGTTGGAAACAATCCTTTTATTCTGGAAGAGTTGTTGTGCGGACAACGGAAGCAATTACCAAATTAGAAGGACCTTTTAAAATTCTCAGCACCTTCAACACTACTCCTCCGTACCCTTAAAATTGCAAAAGTACGCATAATGTAGCAAATTCAATGTAATTTAGCCCGTATAAACTCAACTATCGGATTAAAATTTTAAGAAATGGTCTTGAACTAAATTGCAAAATGGGGTTTCATTATTACACCATATTCTTCCATGAATTAAAATTGGAAAAAAAAAAAAAGTAAAAATTTTAGTTTTTTTTATAAATTATTGAGTATAATTTTCTAATCTTCAAAAAGTTAAGGTCTTTTTTTACTCAAAGTTGTAGGAGGTCATCAGTCATCATTTCTCCATTTTGGGTTAGTATGCTAAGTTATTTGGCATTCTTCCACCAGTTTCCCTTGGACAGCATTAGAATTTTACTCTATGAATTTTCCATCAATTTTACTAGCCGTTATGCTCACACATATTGTAAGTGGTAAGCACTATTTTCCTTATTCATCATATCTATCTTACAAACCTTCTTTAATTAATTCAAGAAATTAGTTTAAAATTTAAATACCCTTTATAATGATACGTAAATACACCTAAACTTTAGTATTTTCTTTCCCAGTTACACAATTATGTACCAAATTCATTACTTTTTCTAATTTAGTACATAAATTTCAAAATTAAGTAGCCGTTGTACATACATTTCTAATATTAGAACGATTAGACATCAATAAATAGTTAACTCTCACAAAATCCACTATATATAAGTGTGATTTGAAATTATACTCCCTATATCTTACAAGATTAGGTGTATCTAATTAATATTTTAGAGAGGAAAAATAATATTGAAAGATTTAATAAAAATTATTAGAAAACATGTCAAATTCATCAAGATGTGCAGCTTGCAAATATTTGAGAAGAAGGTGTCCCCAAGATTGCATATTTGGTCCCTACTTTCCTTCAACTAATATTGAGAGATTTGCTTGTGTTCATAAAATCTTTGGAGCAAGCAATGTTGCCAAGATGTTAAAGGTACTCCTACAAATCTCCTCTCCTTAAAAAGAATCTAAGCATATTTTTTTCTCAAATTTAAGAGAAATAAAATAGTAGTATTGTTTTTTCATCTAAAATTTAAAATACTTGATTATTACTTTATCGGTCTTTTTAAAATAATTTTAATTGAATCAAAAAATTCTCACATATTTGAATCAAAAGATGCAATCTCATAGGGACAGAGAGAGTATTATTTTAAACAATTTGACAATTCTATATAACAAATATGTTCTTTTTGACCAAAACCCGTTATTGTTAATTTGTTGCATATATAGTGAATCCAAGATACTAATATAAGGAGAGCCGAACATCTATGATTTATCTATAGACATGTATTAAAATAACTCGATTGTCATCTTCTATATAATACTACCTCTGTTTTTCACCCGTTTATGTAAGAGCTTTTTGAATAAAGTGTAGCTATTAATAAGGACGGATGTAGTACTATGTTACACTACTTGTAAATCAAATGATCCGTGTGATGGCAGGACCTTCCGGAGGGAAGGAGGAGGGAGGCAGCAGAAAGCCTAGTAATGGAAGCGAGGTTTCGGGTTCAAAACCCGGTGTATGGAAGTGTTGGAATAATTAATCAACTAAGGCTACAAATAATGGAAGCTGAATATGAGTTGGCTAAGACCGAAGGTCTAATAGCATTGTATCATGCACAAGCACAATGTGTTCATAATCACCAAAATAGCGTATTACAACCAATTGATGGCATAACTTTCACTCCTCAAAATCAAGATGGTCATTCTTTACTATTGGGCCCACAACAAGAACAAACCACATCATCATCATTTATAGATGACTTCACTACTCATGAACCCTTCTTGTACTATTAGTTAACTACCACCGTTATTATATACCGCTCATATGAACTATTAGTTAACTCTTTTACTTTAATGGATTGTTTGGTTTCATGGAAATATTTTTCATGAAAATTATTTTTCAATGTGAAATGCAAATAATTATTCGATTTTTTTGTTTGGTTCAACCAGTGTCGTCTTAGCGGTTAATTTGTTTTTTGACTTTGCAATCTGCACAATATGACTCAAAAATAGTCAAAAGCGACTATACTTCGCTTTTTATAATTCGCGATTCCACACTTTTTTTAACCTCAACTACACATTTAAATTATCTTTTAATTTTAATATCATCTACACAACATTCCATACTATTCTTAAAAATCACTCAATTTCTCTTTGATTCATTCTCATCGGGAGAGAGTAGTTAGGTGGAATCTTGTTTGATTTGTCTCTATAAATTTTATTAATATCAATTTTTTATAATTTTTAATCAAGCGCAATTATAGAGATTCCCGATTGAAAATATTACATTGACAAATGTGCAAAATCAAATAAAATTAAATTATAGACAAGTACCAACACATTAATGAATTTTACCAAACTTCAAACAATAACTAACTATAAAGCAAAATAACTAAATTTTAACCTTGTGAAATACAAGTGAAGTAGTTTCTACATAGTTGATCATATTAATAAATTTTGTCAAAAAGAAATAATATAGCTTCATAATCATGCACTTACGAAAATAAATATTTAATTATTAATTAGTTAAAGATAATTCATATATAAATATTAATATTAGTTAGAGCTCGTAATAATCTACTTTTCTTATTATGCCTTAATTTTGATTACTCTAATAATTTATTTGATAAAAATTACATGTGAAAGTTCATGCTGGTGCAGTAATGCATCCCCAACTCCAAAAATTTCTTATGTAACCATAGTTGTGAATTTGTGATTAGGAAATATTGAGCCATGTGACTCAAAATATACTAATATTAATATTAAAAAAAAAAAGATTAAAGAGTCGAATCACGCGAATTTATTTATAATGTTAACAGCAAGACCAATAAATAAATTGACTTATAATGTAGAGTTAAAATAAGTTATGGGCTAAATACTTCAAATAAACTAGAAAATTTGAAAAAACTAAGAGCATTGAACAATTTTATTCCAAAAATAAGCTCCGTGAACACTTTATTTTCAAAATAAGCGTCCGTACATTTAAATCTAGGCTTGGTGTAAGTCGCTGTTACTAACAGCGTAAATCAAAAAAAAATAAAAGAAAAAATAAAAGCCTAAGTCGCTGTTACTAACAGCGACTTAAGGAGTTGACCAGTCAACTCCTTAATCTCGTAGGTTAGAATGAGGAAGTAACTGAAATAACGAAGAAGACTTAAATCGCTGTTACTAACAGCGAATTAAAAAATTTTTTTTTTTTAATTCGCTGTTAGTAACATCGACTTATATCAAGCCTAGGTTTAAATGTACGGACGCTTATTTTGGGAATAAAGTTTTCACGAAGCTTATTTTTGGAATAAAATTGTTAAATAATCTTATTTTTTTTACATATTCAATAAACTACACTTTCAGTGTTTTTATAGTGTGTCGTGAGCTCGTAGCCAAACTTTGCCCTAACGGTAGCTCCTATCACTTGAGTGGGAGAGCATATGGTAGCACCGATGACTTAGCTTACCACCGATTACTCTCGTCTATGGCTAACGACAGCTCATCCACGACTGGTCGCAAAACTTCTAGAAGCAGTACCACATGAGCTAGACTTAGCTTAATATAGTTGTACAAGAGCAAAATTTTGATTCTCTGAAATTCATACATGCTTCAGAACCTCCCCCAACACTGAGGCAACACCTATAGTTAACAAGTAATGGCTGTTACTCGGACTCAAGCACTCATATCCGACAAAGGTATGAATCCAACCGTCATATTCGACTAATTTATGAAAAATTCCCATATTTTTGGTTCAGAATGTGTCCTATTATGTTTGAGTGTTGAGGATCCAACATGAATACTTGATGTAAAGTGAAGTTCGAGTAATATAGAGTAATTGGCAATCATACGATGATACACAAATGTAGGTTTCCCGACAGTCTCGATTTATTCTATGGAACAACTAATTACTTTGTACGAATAGGAGTTACAGAGAAACATGCGATGCAATACAATCCTACTACGAAACTTGCACCCCCAATTCAAACTGCTGCATCGTTAATAAGATGCAATAACGCAAACTTATCCAACATATGATTATTCGGGGGGTTTACTTTCAGATGATCGTCTTTCAATCTCGCAGTCGTACCTTCATTTCTGAAAATTTTGCACCTTACCCTTGTTTATTAATTGTTGGAGAGCAGATTTGGCATCCTCCAGAGTCTCGACGAAATCTCCCTCTTCAAACGATATCCTCTGTATGTTGAACTGTAAACAAGAAAGAGGTCATTAATAAAACATGAAAAGATTCAACAAACAACCTTAAAGAACATTGGTTGGAATTAGTTGCTTCACTTGCATAGTAATACTATTCATCAATCGATATTGTTTTATTCTTAATTATAAGAAAAAAAACATAGTCAAACAGAATCTTGCTTGAATCGTCTAAATGCACATATTCATAATATCAACGTTTTTATAACTTAACTAGTATAGAAACTCGAGCAATGCACAGATTTATTAGTAGGAAATAATTAAAAATTTAATTTCAAAGATTAAGTAAATATTATTGTGATTATCGAATACATGACTTTTTTAAAGCAAAAATTATATACGGTTTTTTTTAAAAATTATTTATTAAATATATCACTTTTTCATTCGATCAAATATATCAAATTCTAGGTTAAGTATATAGAATCACTATAATAAGTTATATAAATATTTTATCGATTTTAGCTCCAATTTTAAAAAAAATCAGATTCTAAATTAGGTAAATATTGTCATGTATTCAACTATCATCCACTAAAATAATTCCATTTGTCAAGGCTCCAAAAGGAAGATATTTGTCATTTCCCAACATTTTTAATAGTATGTACAATGATTATGTGCAACTAAAGATATTAAGAGTCAAAATAGTACATTGGATAGCGTGAAAACAAGAAATATATATACCTGTGCCCCTTGACGAACCCTGACATCAGTTCCTCTGCTGTCTATAGAAATAAGAGCAGCATCATCTACCTCAATTTCGGTGGACAAAATCTTTTTCAACGGCTTCGAGAAAATGGCATTGAGTTCCTGTAGATCGACTTTTCTTAGGTAAGAAGTATCAACTTTCCGATGACTAAAATATATAGAAGAAAACATGATACCTTCAAATATTGTTCGCCTCCTTCAAGAGCAATCTTGTCGGGATTTAGATTTTCGTATTCCTTAACGTCAACCCAAGCAACGGTACCAAAGCCACCAATGAAATAGATATCGCTGGAGCATTATTCACAAAACGAGAAAGAATCAGATATAGATTAATGCTTCCATATGACAAAAAAATTACGAGTTTGGTACACAGAAAAGGTCCACGGAAGAAGGCAAAGAACACAACAATCGACATCACAGTTCGGAACAGAAATAAATCAGCTACGCAATCTAAGATAAAACTCATTTAAGTCGGACATAATCTGCTTAACCAACAACCAAGAACTTTTATTACAACGAATATGGGTTGGCTATACAAACTAAAAAAATCAACGAGAAATAGTTGTTGACAGGTGATAGTTTAATAAGCTTTATCTAATACAATGATCATTAACCCATATTCTAGATAGCAAATTTTATTTAATTGCACGATGTACGTGTAATATGTGGGTCGAACACAAGGAAGCTGGGATCAATATGGTTTACTAAATTCTACTGATAAATACTTAGTAAGAATAAAAATAATTGGAAGAGAATTATAACTAAAAACTGAAATCTTAAGGGTTGTAAAACAAAAAAGATAAAATACTAGGGTATTCAAAATCACCACAATTGCATATGAATATCAATTTATAATCATTATTCATAAATTATGGGTCAATAGCATAATAAAACGAGATCTTGTCAATTTCTTACTTCTTTTTGAGGTACTTTCCCGATTTTTGTACTTTCGAGTGTTAGCCGAGTATAGGGGAAAAGTGGTTTAGTTACTTGAACTACTTGGCTACACTTGGATTAAAAGATATTAGGAAGATAGGCATAAGAAGTTGTTTAGTATCTGTGGAGAGCATGTTTTAGCCTTGTTTATCATCAATTCACCTTGAGTTTGATCGAGGATGTATTAAGACTAATAACCCGTCTTAACCGGTGATCATCCACAAGAATTCTTCTTTTCCACTCATTTCGATTTTCTAACATCTCAACATGGTAAAGGTACATAATAGACAACCATCAAAAACAAAATTTGGCAAGGAAATGACACAACACACAGGACTGTGAATATTAATGAAAGCAACAATTGGATAAGGTTTGGTATCAACACCGGCACATCTCAGCAACAAAATTAAGATTCACAAAATACTGTCAATCACATTGAAAGGGTGCAAAGGCTTTCTTCCACAGCATTTAGTATTTCAAGAGAGAAATTCATTCATCAAAGAGTAAAAGAAAAAGGAAAGATTAATATTCATAATCCAACTTAATATTCATAATCCAACTTTTCACCTTTTTGACAATCCAACCTTTGTCCTTAGTTTGCCATCAGCATAACCTTTTATTTTATAATAATTCAACCTTTACCCTTAGTTTGCGATCAGCATAACCTTTTATTTTATAATAATCCAACCTTTACCCTTAGTTTGCTATCAGCATAACCTTTTATTTTATAATAATTCAACCTTTACCCTTAGTTTGCTACCAGCATATCCTATTAGTACGCTGACAACAAATTAAGGGTAAAGATTGGTTTATTAAAAAATAATCCAAAGTTGGAATTATTCACGTCGAATGGGTGAAAGGTTGGATTATTAATATCAATATCTCCAAAGAAAAAAATGAGGGAAAGAGATCATACCTTATATTTTGCAACCTGAAGTAATAGAAATTTCCCCATTGTTGCGAAGGCCCTTGAAGATGTTTTTTAATGTACTGTTTGTGAGCCCATTCCTATAGACAGACAATGAAACAGTCATTCTTTGATCAAAAAATGGAACAATTTTTGAGAAACAAGGCAACACAAAAAAATGAAAATTGAGATCATGTCTTTGGACAAAATGCCTATATCTTATGCATAATGACCAACTGCGAAAATTCACAAGAATTTTGCAAACAGCTATCTAATGAGACTATTAAAAATAAATTTGTTACCTATGTTACTTGGACTCGGGTACGGATGTCGGATATTGGTACATGTTCAAGTGTCGGATACGTCTAAATATTCAATTTTATACCTAAAATGAAGTGTCTAAGTGCCATAACAATGTGAGAGCATCAAGGATTGGACACGGTTACGTGAAGCAAAATGAAGAGTTCGAATAACATAGTATGCTACTATAACTCTAGGGCTAATGGTAATGATAGATCAATTACCGAACATATTCAAGCAAGCGAAAAGTAAATCAAGCAATCAATCACCTGTTGATCTTCAGGAAGTGGGACGATATCACCAAAAATTGTCACTCGTGCATTGGATAAGCCACTCCATCCAGGTATCTATGAAGCCTAATGGTCAATAAAACAAATAAATAGAAAACTTCCAGTAATAGACATCAAAAAAGGTGATGAATAATGGGAGGTAAAACCTGTACAACAAGTGTGCATCGAGGATCAGCCAACAAATTTCTTGTGTGGATAGCTAATGGTGAAAAAGAGAAAATTGGATCTGTATTCACAGAAAATAAGTCGTGTACCATTGTCATAATGCCATTAAATATGCATAAAATTCTCATTATTTTTATTCCAACGGGGAGCGGTGAGGGAGGAATGATTCTCTGGGCTAATGGTTTGGAATTTATCAAATTATCACAAAGTATGAAGAAAACGCATTGAAATATCCATCCTCACACTTTCAACAGATTCTAGACATTTCAATGTTAAAACATGTTATAGGTAGGAAGTTCCCACGTTAGTTTTCAAAGGCATGCATGGGGCGGCTAGGATCAAGGCGTACCCAAGAACCACGAAAACAACTTTTAAGCCTTTTGTCGAGGCATTGTCCATGAGGCGAATAGGTGGGAATGGTCATGAGTGTGGGACCAGATAGGCATCCGACATGACTGTAATTTATGGGTTTGGATTATGGGACCCAACAAATTTGAGTCTAATTCAAAATAATCGGTTTTGGTGTCTAGGTTTGATTATTCAAATACAGGCAAGAGTCTAGAATTTTTAAACAAATTCAAAATTTCATCCCCAAATGGGCCTTAACATTTATGATGTATGGTAACACTATAAAAGAGGATTAGTTATGGTTACTTAATACTTTAAACGTTCTCTTTCTTTTTAATATTTATCTCAGTTTTGATTTCAAGTGAGTTCACACTAAGAATTTTTCTGTTTTGATTTTTGTGAATTTGAACAAACAGTTCTATTTTCATAACTCAAGTTAGCATAGCAAAAAACCTTTTTCCTTTCAAGTTCACAATGTACATTCTTTTAATATCCATGAAAAAATCAGTATAAAGAACCAAAAAGATATAAATATAACTCAATTTGAATCCTAGACCCATAAATCCCCGTGAGTCATATGCATCTAAAACTGTGCCTAGATCCGAATGGCTCAAAATAAGGGTCTTGGTTTCCCAAAAGCGCTCAAAGGTGGGCCTAAGGCAACAGAGGTCAGGCACAACACAAACCTTTGTTGCCTTAATGCACCTCACACTAAAAAATCGATGTATAAACGCTCAACGACTCAAGAGACAATAAAAACTAACATTGTGGATCTTTATGATTCAAAATAGACTTTTCAAGGAAAGAAGGCTAGTAAAGTACACAAGTCACTTACGTCCCATGGAATCTGGGGCAAAATCTACCAGTGAACCAAATGGATATCCTTCCCTCCTGTGATGCATACGAGACATGACAGTGCACAAATGAGCAAACCGAGCCTAAATCAAAAAACACAATATTTATTAGTTCACAGGTTCCTGTATTACTTTTTGAAAATGATATTATATAGACTCACCTGTTCCATCAA
The DNA here is from genome assembly GCF_026212465.1 of Amaranthus tricolor. NCBI lineage: Eukaryota > Viridiplantae > Streptophyta > Magnoliopsida > Caryophyllales > Amaranthaceae > Amaranthus > Amaranthus tricolor. The sequence goes on along the minus strand of NC_080057.1, from coordinate 21,574,187 downwards.
ATTGCGAACAGCCAGTGCTGGTCTTGGTAAACCATGAGCGGAAGTCGCACTTTGAACTCCACCAGAGATTGGTGTTCTGAATAGTCCTGCCCTAGTGCTTCCTCCAGTTCCACTTCCTAGTGTCGTAGGTGACGATTCAATCTTTGGGGAATCATCAAAACTCTTCTTGTGAGTTGGATTTGGATTAGGATTAGTATTAGCCTTCAGAATGTGAAAGAAAGCATCACAACACAATCGAAGCAGCCATTTTGAATACCCGTTCACAAACTAAATAGAAAAGCAATGTTCTACTTCTATCAGCCATAACCTTGGCCAGAAAAGAAAAAATGTGCAATCGGAAGGTTGGAGGGCAAACCATAACTACAAAACAGGCAAACCTTGATCAAGACAAAAGTCTAAAAAGCCAAGATTCTCCCAAATCAAAGACTACAATCTAATTTTTAGAGTACAAGAAGTCCTTATTTGTTTGTATTCATAATTCATCAATGATCAAACTCACCAGAGGCGGAGTAAAAATTGACAAATTTTTTAAAGGTTTTGTGCAATTTCAAAAATTATGATATTTTTCTAACAACTTGGTATTTTTAAATACTAACATATACTACATAATTTAATATTAAGGCCTCAATTTTTTGTGGACTCTATATGGTCGAATATGTTGAGCATGCTCAGATTCTTCCCTGAAACCCACCCCTCCTCCTTCTCTTTCTCTCATAGTCTATCTCTCTCCCCCTCTCATTTACTCATTAAAGATCAATGGTAATTCAAACTAAAAATTTGATACAAAGAGAACGTATAGATATAGTCCAACCATCATCCTTTGATACACCTACAATCCTCCATTATGTTACGTCGGATTACCATCCAAACACGCAAATGCAATAGACGCAAAGGAAATCTTGATTTTTTATCAAACAAAGACGATGAAGAACTACTAACAAGATTAGGCTCAGGCTAAAGTCATAAAGTCTAACTAGTTCTAACCAACCATCTACTCAACTGACATACATCAAATTTCTTACAAAACACAGGAAGTTGATGAGCAATTGTACCATTTACTCATTAAGTAGTTTCATGAAGAAAAATCACAATCACACAAAAGCCTAATACTCATATGTTCTACCCATTTCGCATCATTTCGGATTATGATATGAGAGGAGTATCTCCCTCTTCCATCATCATAAAAATTCCACAAAGTACAGATTGATACAATCAATCAATCGGCAATCATATCATAAGACTACAATAGTACCAAAAAAAATCAACTTTGAACGTTAATCATAAACCCTCCTAAAACCCAATATCAAAAGTTCCAAACTTTGATCATCAATCAAAACCCTTCTTAAACCCCTACCTAAATGTCTTAAAAGATGCAAAAATGGTAAGATTTTGAATTACCTGAGCAAGTGAAGCATGCCCATCATCAGATTCTGAGTTCGTATCACTTTCGCCTGAAACTTTCTTTGAAACAGCCATAATCCTTAATGACCCAGGAATCCCAACTCTTTTAGGAATTGATACCCATGAAAAGGGATTCAAATTTTCACCAGTATTCAAAATCCCAAATCGTTTATTCCATGGTTTGATCGCAAATTGGAGTGGTAGGTGAGAACTTGGGTAGATGTTTGTTCCTGGGGTTTTAGGCAATAATAAAGAGCTTGGGAGGGATTCCATGGCGGAACCTTCTATTTAACTCTATCTATCAAACAAGAAATCAAGAACTGAGTAAATTGAGGGAATTGAAAAACGTAAACTATAAATTTTTTTTTCTTATAATTTGGAGTTTGAATACATAGAAATTATGCTTTGATATTCAAAGAAGTACGAAGAAGTCTACTGAACAGAAAGAGAAAATATTGACTGTCGAGTTGGGGGGAAGGTCCATAAGAAACGGATAGGGCTGTTCATAGGATTTAATGGACGACCGGTATTCGGTTGATTTGTTTGAATCTTGTGGAGCTTTTATTGGAAAATTTAACAAAATAAGCTTCTTCTTTTTTTCCCCTAAAAAAATTCTTAAATTGCTCTTATTTCTCAAAGTAAGTATCTTTTACTCTGAGCTTAGAAATGACATTGTTTGTTGTCAACGGTTAATTAATAAAAATGAGTCAAAAATTAATTAGCAATCACTCGTTTTTAGTAACAGAAGGCGATTGTTGGGCTGACTTTTTAATTCAGTTTTAGTAATAATTATATGTTACTAACATTGGGCCATTAACATTCACGTTAAGGGCAATCAAACAAGCCAAAAATTCCGCCCAGCTATAGCCCCTCTTAGTAACATCAGGTTTTGACTTAGTTTTAGTAATTGTCCGCTGTTATTAACAGCGAACAATGTCATTCTTTAGTCTTAGAGTGAAAGACGCTTATTTAGGTAAATAAAAATTTTTCAAGCTCACTTTAGGAATTGTTTAAAAAAGCTTATTTTGTTCAAAATTTCCTTTCATTGAACTAGTGCAGTTGAAAGTTAGATCCTTCACAAATTTTCAAATAAGACTTGTCTTAAGATCAAACATCTTGATTATGGTTTATAGAGCTAGCTCAATCTACATTTATAGATGTTCACTTACGATCTTAGAATAAGTGGGAATAATTAAAAAAAAAAAAAAAGACTATTATATAAAAGGATACTATTTATGGATCTTTTTTGTTTGAAAATTGCCTAGATTTTCTCAACCAGTTTGTAAATATGGGCTAAAGTCTAGACCCAATGAAATTGTGTTTTTTAAAACATACAATAATAAGTAAATAACGTATTGGTAGCTAACCATTTATGAGTGAGATAATTTTGAAATAAAGAGCTTATATTTTCAAAATTTAAATTATTTGGGTATTTAATACATATTTAGCATTTTATGTTTTATTCAAGCCCGAAACAAGATAATATTTGACGTTTTTGAAATTTTAATTTTTTTTATTACAAAATAGGTTAAGTAAATGATAATACTAGATAAGAATTGAACATCAAATTTTTAGGTTGGAAAAAAATAATTTTTACTTCAATTGAGACAAATTTTAATTCATATCTAGATTTTAATATTAAGAGTTGATTTTGAATTGAATCTAGTTTGCGTTATTGTATTCTGTTTAGCCAAGTTGTGGTCAACAGTAGAGTATTATCCATTAAGGTCTTCTAGTTGGTTTTGTGTGGATTTAAAAACAATTTGAATCATATCTAATTCGGTTATAAATCGATTATTAATCTTACTCGGTTACCTATGACTCAATTCAAGCCATGTTCGATTCGAGTATAGGTTAAGTACATAGCTAGTCAGTTAAGTCTTGGTTTAGGATAGTTTAGGATGTCATCGGTTAAGAAGCGGGTTGAGACATGTATCGGGTTGTTTCTTATTTAGAACAAATGGGTAATTGATGATCATATATGTGATTATGTTGAATTTTGGTTGTAGATAAGTTTCAGTTCGATTTAATATTGATTCTATATATGACATTTTCAATCAACTATCAGCTCAATTTAACTTAACACATTTCAAATTTAGTTTGGTTTAACATATTCACCAACAAAATTTGGTCAATAAAACAAATTTGACAATAATTAAATAAATTATTCATATTCGATTGTAATTAATAAGCTATATTTAATCATTCAAATCCAAGTGTCTTAATTGAACAAAACTATTTTAGATTATGATTTATTACGTTTCTAAATTACATCATATTTGATCATTTTCATCCATTCATTAAAAAAGCAAATCAACCCATAATTAATTAGTTAATAAGTTATTGTATCTTTCCAGTAGTCAATTGATTATAATTTTAAGATGGCATTTGTAGCATTTCACCCCAAGTCCTCTTATTATATGTGTTTAAAAATATGTTGTTAGCATCGAAATTCTACCTAGGATTGATGAAGTGGTAGGATTGAAATCGGTAAATTTGGATCGTAGGATTGTCTAATCTTACCACTAGGAAAAACAAAGTACTCATTTTGATTGGATTACGAAATATATTGCTAATTAAGGTGATCGTGATGTCTATTTTTCAAAAAAATAAGTCATTATGTTCGGAAAAAATAGCATAAAGTTAACAAAAACAATTCCCTTTTATCTACTATGTGTAAAAGGTGGAAGCTTAAACTCACCACGTGGAATAAAAAAATGTCTTCCAAGGAGAAAAGCCGATAATTCAAGGTTACCTCGTGGAATTTCCTTTAATATAATATATATATATATATATATATATATATATATATATATATATATATATATATATATATATATATATATAAGTAAAATCTAGATTATATGAAATTATTTTACAAATGAAACTACCCTTGTCGGATTGGATCGTAGGATCGTAGAATCGCGTTCTGATCCTACAATTTAAATTCATGAGCTAAGTACCAAATTAAGATCCTACCTATGATCCGGATCAATCGCTTATTTTTAGATGGCCGATACCGCCCCTTGACCGAGGTGTTACCATGCGGGCCTTACAAACCCCAATATGGTGGCCTCTTCACTGGTTTAGTACCCCAGTGTGTTAGTTTTTCCCGAAGGTAAGACCCGAGAGGGTCAGCTGGAGGGGGCATGACCTCATACTTTGCCATGAGCGCCGGATAGCCGATAACACCCTTGGCCGTGTCACTATGCCATGAAGTGGAGAAAACATCCACTGATAAAATGTTACTCATTGAAAGAAATTTATTCATTTATAGAAAGCTTACACATTGATAGAACGTTTACTCATTGATAGAATGTCTACTCATTGATAAAATAGTTTATGCTAGTGAGGAGTGTGCCTAAGTTAAGTTCCCTCAAGGGTATTACAGAGTATGATCACATTTACCTTAAGATAGACAAGCTCTATAAGGTCATGTGTTAGGTATTCTGTTAATGCCTTGGTTGAGTTGATACTATGCGTGTTTTGCAAGAGTTTATATTTTGAAAAGAGGAGTGTGAAGACCTGCATTCTACCAAGAACACATGGTTCGGGTGGGAAAGGACGTAATGAGATCAAGAAGTATAAGTGGAGGATAAACGGTTACTATCTGTGCTTGTGTCTTATGAAATCATCTTCTGTTGTTGTATAACATAATGTTATCTAGTAGTTGGCCTTATTATATTTGATGCTAATTTCTGACGTGTACGTGTTTTTGTTTATGTTTGATTGTTGATGACTTTCTATGATTGTCCTGCTATGACACATTGGCCTTTGGTCTAATGTCGAGCAACAGCACGATTATAGACAAGCGTAGCAGGTATTGGAGCTTCTTTTGCATTGCATTGCATTGGGGGAGAGTGAGGAGGGCGAAGCATAACCTGTGTCATACCGTTATCTTTCGATTTTGTAGCTCTTGTTATCTTTTGTAAACTTTGGTTGTATATGTTTTGTTATGAGGCTTTGTGTCCTCCCTAGTATATTTGTATTTCCGCTGCGTAGTTTATAGCTCTATATGGTTTTAAGGAGTTAAGTCATTTTAAAACGCAAGCGTCGACACTGGAACCACGATCCATGCTTGGCATGTTGATTTGAGAAGCCGGCGACGAATCATTCCGCCGTGGTGTAAGATTTTTAAAGGCATTAATGCCTTAGATAAGTTTAATATTTTTATTGTGCTAATTGTTATACCACATGTTCGATTTTTAAAAGAGATGCCGCCGAAATTTCCACTCACCTTTTAAAGTTTATATTTAACGTTTATCTAAATTCTTTTTCTTTCCTTTTATGTAACACTCGAATTTCCTCCCGTCCTTTACGGTTTTGATTTCGTTAAGGGATCGAAAATTCAGAGGTGTTACAGGTGGTATCAGAGCCAGTGGTCCCTATTTTCAACGCTTTGTGTTTTCAAATTCGTTGTGAAATTGCTTGAAGTTAGAAGTTATTCGTGAGAGTTTGGGTAGATATGGGATAGGTGCATATTACATATTCATGCATAATGATTGTTATTCACGTGCATAGATAAATATATAGTTTGTTTAGCTTGTTATAAGACTCATTCTCATGTGTGTTATTATTACAATTAAAAGTTATGATGGTGGTTTGAATGATAATATGATTTAACAAATCAGTAGATTTGAATTATGTATTATCAAGCAATAATGAAATTTTTGAGTATTTGGTTCAACTCATGAGTTGTATTATAAGTAGTCATTATGGAGATATGAAGCATGAATGATGAAATTCTAGAGAAGTTGGTTGTATCGGGAACTCTCTATTTGCTTGTGATGATAATATGAAATTTAGTCTTATTTGTCTGAATATTTGTTCTATGTTAATTGTTTTCATAAAGCTTACGAGTTTTGATATTGATCCTATACATGAACCCACTGTTATTTATCTGCTTGAGCATTTCATTTGTCAAGTGCATTCGTTATTAAATTTTTGTTAGGCAAGAAGGATGCCAAGCCCAGATTGATAAGATGGATACTATTGCTCCAAGAGTTTGACTTGCAGATAATAGATAAAAAGGGAGCAGAGAATTCAGTGGTTGATCATCTATCCAGACTTGTTTTAGATGAGGTGTTAAGTACACTTGACATTGATGATTCCTTCCTAGATGATCAGCTAATGAATCTTGCAGCTGTTGATGAGACTCCTTGGTTCGCCGATATAGCGAACTGCCTTGCTAGTGGAGTACTACCTACGGGTCTCTTCGCTCACGAGCCGTCGCCAGCACGTTAGGTGCCTTTTTCGTGCGTTTTAACAGTTACTTTTTGGAGCCACTATAAATAGTGGTAGATATTTTTTTATCATTAAGTCGGTTTTTAATTTTATTTTTCAGAATTTTGTCTTTTTGTTCTTCCTTGTTGAGAGCTTTCATGATTGAACTCCATTGTTACGTTTACTATCATTGCAACTTATTTTTATGTTATTCTCCATTAGTAAGTTTTCTTAATTTATTACTTTATAATTTATCTTTGTGCATGAAAATTATTCATCATTTTCATGTTTAGTATTTCAATTAGGGTTTCATTTATCATGTCTAGTGAGTAGATTTCCTCAACAGGGTTAGGGTATAAACCCTAATTCGAAGCTTGGGATGATATTTTATCGATTAATTATGTGAAATTTGGGTCAATGATTAAACCTACGCTTAATGAATTTATCTTAGTTTAAACATCTTTGTGGGATCACATAAATTATGTGCTCTAATCCTCTAAACTATTGGATTCACCATATCATTATTGTAATTGGTTGGAACAACCTTACATATTACTATTTTTTGAATAAATCCTTTCTTGAATTACCTTCTCAACATAAAATATTGAGATTTTTTAGATTCCCTTAAATATCTCATCCAACATGTGGATTGAAACAAATTACTCCAACTTGCACATACATCAAAGTAGAAAAGGTGTACCAACCTTTAACAGTGTACCAACCATTCTTAACCATACATTTATCATTCTAATTAATTACTTAATTACCAATACATAATTTATTAGGCTAATTCAAATCTTCAAAATCTATTAATTTAATCATCTCTTAGACAAAGTCAGTAGTCATAATTGAAGTGGTTAGTACTAATCTATTCTCACTTGTACATTCTTCTTTCCGGCCTAACCACCATTTTCATTCATCTTTATGTTCCCTTTGATTAATTTTTTTAAGATTACAAATTTTTTTTTTTTTACAGAATAAGCCCAAATTTGATTTTTTACTGAGATAAAATTTGATATTAATTTTATTTGGTATAATTAAATTAGTGAATAAATTATAATATATTATAGTGGCTACATTTTTTCATATTATTAGATACTTTACTACTCCCTCCGAACCAATTTAGTTGTCCCATTTCCTTATTTGGCAAAGTCTTTTTAATTGTCCCATTTCTATTTTTGTCAATTTTTTTACCTAAATATCCTTAGTTCACACAAGTAATTACGAATATACCCCCATATACCTTACTTACCCAACTACCCTTCACAACTTACCATTCACTACTTACCCTTTACTACTTACCCTTTTTAATGGACCCCACACCATCCTTAATAACCGTACCCAAGCAAATGGGACATCTAAATTAGTTTGGAGGAAGTATTTCAAAAAATTATACTCAATTTCTTAGTTTTTCATGCTAAAAACAAAGGAAGTTAAATTACTGAAAGAATGAATTTCTTTAAACATTATGATAATCATAATGTGGTGTATAAATTTCTTCAGTAGTCTTAGGAATCTAATGCTTTACAACATTATTGGAAGATACCATGATATTATAATTATATACCGCAAAATTTATTGATCAAAAATGTCCACTTGTATAAGTGTGACATACTACTACAAATTTGATTGCGAAATGTTTACCATTATGGGACAAATTGCAACAAATACTATACTTGAGAAATTTCTGCCCACATTTGTAATTTTTGACATACGGTATATCTAGTTTTTTGTTTTACTTTTTATAATATATAAATTATAAAATTTATTTAATGAGCACATTTAAATTATCAATGAAATTTAAAATCAAACTTTCTATTTACTAATGTTAAATTAATTCATTTTGTTGATCAAGTTGTAGTGTAAAAGATCAACCAATTTCTCTAAATTTTTTTAGTTGCTACATACAGATTGTGATGTTTTATAAGGACAGATATCACTATTTGTAGTAACTAATAAAAACAAAAAAACGAATATGTGAATATCAAACGTTATTCTTTGTGCATACCTAATATACTTGTGGACTTGTGGTACATGGTGGCATTTAATTTCTTGTACTTGAAACTCACTCTAGTGACACATAATTCAAAAAAGAGAATAGGGCATGATTCAAAAAATGAGAATACAATGCTTAAAATCAATAGCAGCGAATCCTTAGCCATAAGTTGGAGGGATCCCAATATTATTATCTGACAAAAAATTGAGAGAGTGAACCATCTCAATCTCTTATTTAAAAAGTAAATCGATCATTTAATACTAAACCAGGTATTATTATTACATAAATTTAATTTTATAAAATATATTAAAAAGTTTTTAGCTGTTCGGGACAATGAAAGATCCTCATTATGCATACCTAATAATATAAATATATACTATTAATTTTTTTTATTCGTTATCTAAACTAACATGTTAAAGAAAACGTAAAAATTAAATACGAATTATATAACATATATTATGCTAAATAATTTAGTTTTGAAATAACTAGATAATGTACATGAGTACATTCAAATATACATTTTAGTCACCCATAATAGTATAATATATTGAATCTAAAGTAGCCATTGTTCTCTATTTAGTTTCTCAAACTATACTTCAAAAGACATCCAATAAAGAATTTAAAGCATTTTTTACCTAAAAGGCTAAAATCTCCCATTCCAATTTCTAGATCTTGTTGATAAACAACATAGAAATTACAACCCCCAATTCTACTACTCATTTTTCAAGTTGGATTGAATAACATTTTTTTCATTTCATGTTGATTAGTTATGAATCTACAAATAGAAATTTAGGATTCAGCCCAACCTTCCTCGTGATTATCACTTGATCGTCTACGTTTAACAACGCGCACTATTTTAGCCTCCGCAGCCAAGATCAGCTTAACCGGCACACCTGAGATTTGCTCCACTCTCTTCAGATCTTGACACGTGGACGAATAAAAGGCTCCGTTTCGCCGATTACAAACCTTGATCGCAATCCAAAACGCCGCCGCCAGAGAAACCCTAAAGGGTAATATCGTAATTTTATCTAAACAACCGGTCAATAACTCGACCGCCATAGTCACGACTTGTCCAAACTTCGCTTCCTCCGCGATCTCCATTTTACTACACCAATTTAACAAAATACCTTCCAACTTCAAATCCGTCACTACCATTCCCTTCACTCTCCTCCGTACAACATATCCAGATTTCTTATTCTTCGTCGACGACGACGTTGTTTGAGCTTCATCACCAGCACCTTCACCTGTACTCGAAACGCACGAAGAACAAGACGACATAGAATCATCATCAGAAGGCGAGCAATTATCGCAGAAATAATTCATCGGAGCAGTAAATCCAACGCCGGTAATAGAACCACCGTCCATTTTACGACAATTAGGGCAAGTAACAAAACGAACATGACGAGCAACAAGAAAATTAGCACGGTGAACTTTAGAATCACAAGCATGACAAAGAAAAGCATTATCAGAAGGACAAAAAAGAGAAGCTTGTTGATTACAAAGCTCACAATTCCGGTTGATTTCCGCCATTAAAGAAGAAAGTTGAGAACAAAGAAGAGAATAAATGGTGAAAGAGAATGGAGAAATATGAGAGGAGGTTTTGATATGGAGAGAGAGAAAATCTTTAGAAAAAAGGAGAAGAAATTAAAAAATGAATGATGTGCGGAGTAAAAATCTGGCTTTTATAATATACTAAGTCGGAGAAGTAGTCTTCTTTAATGGCCACAAAATAAAATAAAATAAAAATTTATTATTGGTTTTGAAATTAAGTCCACACAAACCTCGTTTCCCTCGAAACACTCAATTGATTTGTTAGAAATTAGAATTACATTGAGAAGAGATGTTTTGTTTGTTACCGGAATGTTCTACCACGCATTTTTTTGACCGTCTCATTTAATTTAAATTATTTTTTATTGTTATTTATCTTAATAAATTTATCTAGAGTAATTTTTATAACTTTACCGTTTACTCTTCATATATTTTCTTATTTTGTCCCACTATACGTAATTTATTGATTTTTTTGTCATTTAATAACGAGGCTATATATATAGCTATATGACTAGAATAAAGGAGTATTTTTTTTTTAAACTAGAAGTGATATGATTTTTATCATTATTATCATTATTAATTTAATATCTCCTTTGAAATAGGGTCTAAATGAGAAAAGAAAACGGATAGTTTATACCTATACGGCTGTACCCCCTTTAAAGAGAGGGTCAGAGAAATGTAATCAATTTTACCCATAAAAGTGAGAGCTTTGCATAGAGTGAAATATGAGTGAAATCATTGCCTCAAGATCATTTAATTACAAGCAAATCACAACATTAGCCAAAACTAGGGTTGAAACAGTAAAATAAATACATTGAGTAAATGAATAGAAAAAAGAACGAGTAAAAAGCAACTAGAAACTAGAGGAACAAAGCAACTAAAAAAATTATTAGTAGTCTTAAATATGAATCTAATGCCTCTAACTATTCATCATATTCCTTGTCAGGTTTTGAGAGAGGTCGTGCAGCTCACTCAAATCGTTCTTAATTTGCTATATATAATTCAATGTAACGTAATTTTGTAGACGTAAATATTATTTTTATTTTTGTGACATTGCAAGATCTTTATCAACACACTCATAGATAGAGGACAAAGTTTATATATTCTTAACATACCAGAATAAAAAAATTGAGCAATTTATCATCAATCAAAATGTTGATTTATAATAGTCTAAACTTTGAATACTAATTTCTTATTAATAGTTCGTTATACATTTAACTTATGAAACGTATACAACAGCTTAAACAAGCCTACCTAATTTTATTGCTATTTAGTTTATTATTTTCTCTAATTTTTGATATCATGTATGAGAAAGTTGAAACAAGAAATTTTATATTATAATACTACCTCTGAACCAATTTAGTTGTCCTATTTCCTTATTTGGCAAAGTCTTTTTAGTTGTCTCATTTCTATTTTTGTCAATCTTTTTTTACTTAAATATCCTTAGTTCACACAAGTAATTTCGAATATACCCTCATATACCTTACTTACCCAACTACCTTCACTATTTACCCTTCACTACTTACCCTTTACTACTTACCCTTTTTAATGGACCCTACACCATCCTTAATAACCATGCCCAAGCAAATGAGACATCTAAATTGTTTCGGAGGGAGTATATTATAGTAATACAAGTAAGTTACGTTTTATAGTGTCCTACTTCCAAAAGCTTTACACCTATTTATGGTAAGATTAATTTAAATTGTTTGATTTATGAATGTAGCTTGATTTACAAGTAGTAAAGTGAAAATGTACCAAACTAAGGTAGAAAAGTAAAAGTGGACTTAAAATGAAAGAATAGTCTTAGAAGCATAAGAAAACAATGGATCCAAGTGTGTGATAATAATGGAAAATTCTCTTGACCACCCATAGTTGGAAGATATATTCAACCACCCAAAGAGTTGGTTGGGTAGAATTTGTGATGGATATATAATATATGTTCCATCACTTAGGATTCTAGAGTACGTTCAATTATATTGTACCATAAGATAGAAATTTGATTTTTTCTTATATATGCTTATTTTAAGTCTTCTTGATATTTTCTTATGACTATAATTATCAACACATATTAGTAATAATAATATGTATAACATTTGTATATGAGAAATGTGTTTAGAGTTGTGTTTAGCATGTTTTTAATAAAGAAATATATGGTGTGACACGAACTTATCGTTGCATTAAGAAAGTTATTTCATGACTATTTCATGTGTAAATAGAAGGGAGTTTTCCAAGGTTAACACACCCACCAAAAGCAATGTATACTCACTAATTAAGGTGTGGAGCAAATACCACTCTCGCACAAATAAATAAAAAAAGAGATGAGAAATTGAGAATTGTGTGTTTAGAAATGAATGAAACATCAAAATTGTTGAAGTCTCATGAAATGTTATATACTCTATTAATAATAATTCTAAATTTGGGCTGATTTGTTAGCTTAGTGATTGAGTGTTTTTTATTCACCATTATGATAGGAGTTCGTTTCTCACTACTTACAGTAAGAATCAACTACAAGTCTTGCATGAGACCGACTCGCTATAAAATGAGTTCATATAATTGGTCTATATCTCTAATTGATCACTGTTATATTATAAGTGATTTTTTTAAAGTTATAAGTGATCACTTTTTTTAAGACTATAAAAAGTGATCACTTTAAAACCGTAAATGGTCACTATAAGGTTAAAAGTAATTACTTTAAGATAATAAGTGTATATTGGATCAACCCAGTAGAAATAATTTCATTATAAAACCGTCTCATTTAAAAATGTATAAAGAATAAATTCCCCCTCCCTATTCTAGTCTTACCCATGATCATGAAGTAGCGCTCAAAAAATCTTTTCAATAGTAACATATTTCCTCCGTTCTATAATACTTGCTACTAATAGTGATATTTTTTCATACAATACATTACACTCAATAGCAAGTATTATCAAACGAGGGAAGTATGTACAGTAATTCAATGGATCAAATACAAGTTGATTCACAATTGAAAAAGGTAAGGTGGGGAAAATATCTAAAATTAGTGTGTGATGTAGAATATAACATGGTCATTTGTAAGTTTCTAGGTTTGTAAGCAAGAGATTAAAGGTAAACCGTAAATACTTGACCAAGTCGCGGTCATGGAATTGGCGACGCGTCAATTATTTTGGACACATACAAAACACAAGTCCTCGGAAGCTTCATTATTACTATACTTATAAAGTTATGATTAGGGTTTGTTTAAAAAAACTCAATTCGGATGACCTGATCTACTGATCCCACATCCTAAATGGCGGGTCAAAATTTTCAAAAAACAATATGTTACGGGTCGGGTAATGGGTCACCAAATACATTGAATCGAGTACCCGTTGACCCGCTATGTATAAACTTTTGTTAAGAACGTGTGTGGTGATAATTTTAGAAAAAATGAATAATTGTTGTAGCTTGTAAGCATGCCTAAGCTAAGACAGGGAGTAACCCCTGAAAACATTGATCCATTACCAATAATAACCCAAAGTATGAGGCAAACAGTAGCAGTGAAGCTAAATTAGTGCATTATGCCATTACCAATAATAACAAGTTAACAACATTAAGTATTTGGCCGGTCTAGTGGTATCATTTTCACTTTGTCCCAAGTCCGATTCTCATAATGCCCCTTTTCAAATAAATAATACTAAATTCAGTAATTTTTTCTAGTTTACTTTTCTACAAAATAGTTAATTTTTGATGAAAAATAAAAAGTTGTCGCAAATTCTTATTGTGTTAGTGTCTGACATATTAAAATTATGCTACAACAATAAATGAAAAAAATCAACACAATAAAAATCGAGTACCCGTCGTCCCGACCCGACTTATTCGGATACCTGCATTAATTGGGCCGGGACACGGGTCGTTTAAAAAGGTACCCGGCTTTTCGGGTACCCACTAATGAACACCCCTAGTTATGATCACCACTACATACTACTTTTAATTAATTTTTTTTATATTTGTTATATTTTTTTATTTAATCTGATCATAGCTAATCCTATGACTAAGATACAATGGTTATGATGATGATGATATTTTTTTATTTAATAGTTTTAATTTTTTTACTATTTTATTATTTTGGCAAAAAAATGACTATATAAATATCTTTTTTGCCCTTGTTTTTTTCTACCTCATAACTCATTAATTTTTACACCTATTTTTTCTTATTTAGCCGTTTTATATTATTTTTATATTACTATTTTGACAAAATATAATTATGTAAACATCTTTTTTACTCCTGCTTTTTTCCTACCTAATACTTTATTAACTTTTACATATTTCTCCTTATAAACTACTTTTATATTAGTCTTTTCAATACAAAGATATTTATTTTTTTAATTCTTATGCAAAACTCTTATATAGTGACTAATACGTACTCTATCCATTTTCATTTATTTTTACCATTCAATTTTTACAAATTTCTACATAATATTTTTTTTCATATAAATTAATAAAAAATCATAATTAAAATTTAACAAAAAAAACTGAGACAATACACACAACAAAAAAAAGTATGTTGCGTTCTTTAGAAACTAATTCTCCATTTGCCTTCTATTTTTTCTTTTTCGTACGTTATGTGCAGGGAGTGGGACAACCTTCAACTAAACTACATTATGACACTTGTAACTTATATCACACTCGTACAAGTATAGTGTCACTCATTTCTTGTCACTACTCCTAATCTTATTTCTTTTGGTAGCTTTATCACTTACATTTTCTACTATTCATAAAGAATGAGACATTTATGTTTTACATTAAAATTAAGAAGGGACGGAGAACTATTTAAAAGTGTGTGGAAAATTTTCTTTTTTCATAAAGGGCATTGATATTTATGTGTTATTATATTGTTGTAGTAAAGATAAAAGGGTAAAAAAGAATGACAAAAATAAAAATGAGACATTTTCAGTGAATTGGCCCAATAAAAAATGTCTCATTCTTTGTGAATAGGTAAGAGTATTTTTTAAATAGTTTTTTAATAAAAAACGCTCTCAACATATTTAGTGAGTTGCAAAGAATGAACAATTGAATATTACTTTGTTTTTTAATGACTATCTTTAATAGTAGCTATATTTATCAATAAATCTTATTTTATAACTTTTTTGATTGTTTAAATAAAAACATAGGAGTAGTTAACATGAATTTTGTTTGATTTTTCTTTGTTACATATTTTCATAATATTAACTTTTAGTAATTTTACATTATACATATTTAAAGGTATTTAAGGTTAAAATAATACATTTGATAACATAAAAACTAAAAGTGTAGTAAAAAAGACAAAAGAATTATTATTTTTATTTACTTATATCAATTGATTTTTTTAAATATTATTTTTATTTATTTTTATAATTATTATAACTAGCTTTGATTAAGATTTGTGATTAATGATTAGTTTTATTTAGAATGTCGTGTTAAAATTATTATTATTCATTGTTGTTATTAACGAACAATGATATGATACTGAATAGTAATTGCTTTGGTATAAAATATATTAGTTTTATTTTTAGATTAGTGATTAATAAATGTTATTATTTATCGATTATTTTTAGATATAAAAAGTCATAATAAAATTGAAGTCCAAACAAGAAATACATAAATGATAGGAGTATTTGATAAAGTACTGCATAAATACAAATATAAAATAAGATGTAACAAAAATACAATTAACGTGGGTGGCATCTATGGATCTCTAAGAGCTGTACTTGAATCTCTTCAGGTGTCATCCTATGGATCTCGTTGTAATAGAGTAGTCTTAGAATTGGTTACGCGTCTTGGCCATTCTCAATATAAAGAAATAAATAAATAGTTAGTCTTTTGAGATACGGTCTTTTTGAAAAAATGTATTTTAAATCTAAAGTTCAGTCCATTAAAGATTAATGTCTATTTAATGTCTTCTTAATGCCTACTTATATTATCCTTAATGCTTATTTTTTGTATCCTTAATGCTTATTTTTTGTATCCTTAATGCCTACTTTCAATATGTTAAATGTCTACTTATATTATTCATAATGCCTACTTACAGTATTTTACAAAATTTATAATGGGCCGACTCAATTAGAGATGATCTTTCAAAGAAACCATCTCTCACGAGAATTTGTGATAAACAAATTATAATTTACATAAGCCTACTAAAAATAGACTTGCGTAGTTAGCTATGATATTCTACTCAACAATTGGGAAATTAAGACCTTCCCCATTGATAAGAAACAGGTGGGATATCACGTTATACCAGTCTAGATACTCAAAAATGGTTTCCAAAATATTGTATGCTCGAATGAGTATTTGATCCATTACTTATACACCGTTTATCATTCTCGAAACATTTAATAATAATTACCAAACGAACTGTATTTATATTGGTTTAACCCATATATAAAGCACGTTTCACAAAAGGCCCCAATCCCATACTTCAATTTATGCTAAATAATTGGTCTATATCACTTGAATGATTTCTGTATATAGTGTTAATAAAAAAAAATTCCTATTTTGATGCTTATTGAAAAAAAATTTCTAAAATAGTGCTCATGTAGGTAAGGTTTAATACTAAGTTACTTTATTTTTGGTTTGAAATTTCCAAACCTCAATGTGAGCTAAAATAATTGTTGGAATATTTTTTTTGAGGGATTGAAGAATATTTAAAAGTATCTTCGATTTGGGATAAAAAAAAAAGTAAAAATTGCTTTTCTTGATATTCCTATAGCTAGCCACAACTACTTGATGCATTTGAGACTTGGATTAATCTGAGTAAAATAACAGTAAAAACTAAAGAAGAAAAGTTATAATGAACATTTGGATATAAAATTATCGTTGGACGTTGATTTATTTTTAGAAAATTTGTTAATAACAATTTTAACTGTCTCGTTAATTCAAAAAAATTCTTAGTATTGGTAAACTCAAAATTATCCTCACAATTGGTGGATCCTTCTCATAAAGTAGATAAATTATAATTGATATTTTGTCAGATTTTTCTCGTTTTTATTGGGAACAACTTGTTTTAGTAAAGTAGCTAGATAAATAAGTGAACTGCCTAACGTCATCCTAAATATTTCAACCATGCATTCCTAATTTTTTTTTCTAAATTCCCCTAACCCATATAATTAAATGATAATTTTAGACATATTTAAAGGAGAAAGCTGACTTTTAATTCTTTGTTGGGATTTTATATCTATATTATTGTATCATAATTGATTCTATGTATCACATGTTACATGATGTATATACTAATTATTTTTGTTGGTCTAATTTTTATGTTTGAAGTTTTCAAATCATATTCAGATAAATTTGGTTAAATTTTTTTCCTTTTATAAAAAACTTTTTTAGAAAATAAATTTTAGTGAGGACTAAAGACAGTATTGTTTTATTTTCTAGTTCTACTTAAACCTACTATTCTTTTGGTTCACAATAAGGTTTGAAGACTCCAAACCAAAATTAAAATAGATTAGTAACATAAACACCATTTTAAAAAATATTTTTAAATGAGCACCGATAATAGAATTTTTATTTTTTTTAATTCCATTTAGGCATATCATTCGTATCACTTAGAATTGATAAAAGTGTTTAACAATTTTCATACTCGATTAGGAATATATGTAATCTGTACTATTCTTATGGAATCGTTGCCATTTGTTAACTAATTATACCAGAATTCATATGAACATAGCCACATTTTAGATTTCATTAGAAAGTTAACAAATGGGTGAATAACATTAGAAGTTGGCACACTGAAAATTCTTTTGGGAAGTACCAAACAACTTGGAATTGCACCTTTTTTCTTTTGAGGAACCCCCCCTTTTTTTTTTTCCTATCACTCTTACAAAATCTATCAATACACTTCTCTTATAGTGACTTTGCATAAACTTTTTTTTTTAAATGTTAGTGATGTTAATAAAAAATAAGATAAGATATAAAAAATCAAAAAAGCGTCTTTGTCAAGAAAAAGATATTATGAATCCTTATGCAATTATAAAAATTTATCAATTTTACTAAAGTAAACCAAGAAATTAGAAAACTTAAATAAAAAATCCAATCCGCATTTTATATTATTAAGTTTTATATATTACTCAAAATATAAACGATCTAAATAATAGGTTGGACTTTATTTTGGATAATTTATGGGTTTAAATCACTTAACGTAATATCATCTCACTGTCTTAAAAAATTAGGTTAATTTGTATTTTTGATAATAACCTGAATTTTTTCATTAATTATCATCCACTTATGAACTTTTATCTTCATCTAGGTTCTCATATTATAATAAGTGATTTTGCTTATTTTCACTCTATTTGTATTGAAGCTAGTTTTTTTGAGACGGAGGGAGCAGGGGCAGATTTAAGGGCAATCAATGATGTCAATTGACAACATTCAACTTAGGTATAAAATTATATACATAGAAACATTAGTATATGTGTTAGTTAAGTTGACAAAAAATTTATTATGGGAATGCATTGACCTAAGCTAAAACCTCCTTAAACACATTTTTTAAATATTATCGAAATCTAGGGGTGTTTGGTACTTGGCTTTTACATTGGTTTTTTGGTTGGCTTTTGACTTTTGGCTTTTTGGTTGATCAAAAAGCCAAAAAAGTGCTTGGTAAATGGCTTTTAAGCCAATTTAAAAGTTAGTTTTAAGCCGAAATAAAAAAATACTCTAGTTGGCTTTTAGCTTGTTGTCCCATTTTCTCTAATAAAGAGTCAACAACCAATACTTAAATTTGCGAGAAACATCTTCATAAACATATGACTTTTTCAACTAGCTTAAAAGCCAATAAAAACAAGTAACATTTTCAGCTGATCATAAACAAGCCAACAACTAACAATTAACAGTCAATTGTCAAACACCGCATATGATTTTTTTCTAATTCCCCTTGGATTGTACGTACTAACAGCCCATTTGATTAGTGGTACTAAATAGTGGTAATGAGAATGATTTATAGTGTAAAATTTCATCAAAAGTTCCATATTATTCCCATGGTAATGAAACTGAAACTTTGATCACAAAAATTTTTTCATTGCAACCTAATACCACATCTCCCGATTACAATGCATTAAAAAATTTTCAACTATACTTATACTAGTTTTTCATTTTCATTAACATATTTTATTACTACATACCAAACAGACTGTAAAATAAGCCGAAGTAGAAAGCAAAATTATGGGTTTTTGGTAGGCTTCCCTTTTATGTAGTCTTTGTTTCCAATGCTGGTGGCATATTGCTTTTACTTACCCTTCATTTGGAGTACTCCTACTCAGCAAGATAGTGACTGACCCACATTATTAGTAGCCTTAGTGGGCCATTATTGGGCCCCACAACTAACCAAAAAACACCACGTCATGACGTGGCATGTTGGCATCGGACAGTTATGAACTTATGGTCATCCAATCACATTTCACATGAGAAAGCAACCTCATGAATAACCACACATTTTTAAATTTTTCAAAATTTTCAGAAAGGAATATTATGATTTTTTTATGAGTAATTAAATAAAATATCACATATAATAAACCATCAGTTTCATGACACGTCTTTAAAAGGAGCTGTTGATCTTGTTCTATCATCGTTGATCACCATGGAATGTTATGGTGGTAGACTTGCCTCCTCAGTACAAGTATTAATTCCTCTATTCTAAATTACTTCTTAAATTTTAATTATAGGCATTATTTATTGTTCAAACTTATTTTATATATTGTGTTTGATGCGTAAGTAAAAATGTAGTCAAGTGGAATTTTATTTGAATCGTCTAATCGGATTCTCATTATAATAATTTATTATAATCTTTCTATTTCAACATATAAATAATCAAAATAAAACATTAAATTGCGTAAAAAGTAAAATGTAGCAAGTATAACAGAACAGAGAAAGTATAATCAAATACTGCTTACTTAATTACTTTTAAGGCTCGATATTATACTATGGTAATGATAATGGAAAATTATTGTAGTTTTGATGGAATATTTCTTGACAAATTTAATTTTACTTTTTTTATTTTGCAAAATGCATATAAAATACAAGGTTGAGCACTGCTTATAAGATGGCAAAATGATTAAAATAATGAAGGAGTATTATTTTGAAATTAAGAGTTTATTTCTTGGTTTATTCCCACATGAAAAGGGTGGCGAACTTTAAAAATCGGATTCCCACAATTTAACACCGCTTATCCCGAGAAATCCACCATCACACACATATTATTTCAAATTAGTTACTATACTACTTAGCCTAGTACTAGTATACTCTATTTGCTCATCTAGATAGCCCTAATTATAATCAACTTTAATGAAATTTATTGATTAACAACTACTTAATCCTCCATAATAAATGAGGAATAGTATTCCCTCAACTCTTTTTAGAGTGCAACAAATTAATTTTACATAAAAATTAAAAAATAGTGAGATTATTTAAAATATATAAATGATATTAAAAGAGAATTATAATATGTGAATAAAACTCTAAAAAAAATGGTGAAAATATTTCCTTAAAAAAAATTATAACAAAATAAAAAACGAGTAACAAAGGCATAACAATCAGATCAGACCGGAACAGAAAAATTAGCACCGAAGGCAAATATCGTGGGATTTTAGCTCTGACGTAGGTAGTGAGGAATGATCTTTATAAGGGCCCACAAAAGTTACTTTTCCTTTTTCTTTTTTCTTCTTTTGTTGTTGATTATTTGATTTGGTCCACTTATATGAGTAAGAGTAATGGGAGCCACAAAATCATTCCCATCTATGTGTTTGGTCATCATAGTATCTAGATTTTATTTTCATATACCTGCTAATCTGCTATGTTTATGTTTGCCCATAGATTGTTATGTGGTAAAATTTCCATCATACGACCCAATTTTGGCTAGAATGAGTGGTTAATTTGAGTGTACATTACATTGTATATGAGGTTTCAAATTGGCATCTTCGTCATATTTCATATAGTTCATCTGTTTCAATTTACTTGCAATATTTTACTTTTTGACGCAGTCTAATGCACTAATTCAATCCTTAATATCTCTAATTATGTATAATAAAAAATTATAAAAATTTGATATTAATAATCATTGTAATGAGACGAATAAAAAAAATCTCACTTGACTATATTTTAGCCTGTAGATTAAAAACTAATCACAAATTATGAGTGATGAATGAATAGTGTCATTTTTGCCAATGTTGCAACTAATATGGAACGGAGGAAGTATCATCATCATACTTAGTGTATTCCGCCCATAAAAAATTATGATCAGGGTTTGGAAAAGAAAGGACGACGACAACTCATACCCATAATAGAGAGTGCGGTCAAATAGTCTCTCGACTTGGAAAAGTATAAGATAATATATAATAATTAGTTTTTGCTCTTTAAATTGCAATTTAATAAGTGATTATATATTCTTTAAATTTACATAATTGTGTACTTGGCACGTAAATTTCTAGTATTTTGGAATATACTTAGTATAAAAGAATATACAACACATTTTGAAACTCAATCACCAACTTTAATTTTTTTGACTTTTTGTTCAGTTGATTTTTTAACATGGTATTAGAGCCAACATTATATAGAGTTAAGGGTTTAAATTTCATCTACCCCTCAACTAAAAGTAGAATATTTAAGACTATGCATGCAGAGGGTATGTGTTCATCCACACTTTTATTCCAAAGACCCTCGTGTAAGGAGGTAAACTATGATAGGGTTTGAAGCATTAGCAGAAATTTTTAGTTGAGTTGAATCCATAACACCAAGTTTAACCACTTAACGAGTTGAACTCTTATAATTCTCTGTACATTTTAATTTGCTACAATATTTTTTAATTTCATCTAAAAATTTATACTCTCTTCATCGTTGAATCCATAACCACAATATATGTGTTGATGAAGATATAGTATAGTAATATATGTTAGGTAGGAAATGATGAATGATGGGTGATGATTTGTTTTTCAATATCTTTTTTTCCAAGTGTAGCACAGGACTAAGACAAGACTCGTGTGATCATAATTTTGATTGCCTTAGGGTTATGGTCGGAGGTGCATCAATGTTCTAAGATATCTTAAACTAATTGGAGCAAAATGGTTTACGTCCATTTGTTGTTATTTGTGTAATGCCAACACCACAATCAAATAATCAATGTTAGCCATAAATCATGAATGATATCAATATGAGACATTGGGATTTGGTGCATCATATGAACCATACATATAATTCTTAAGTTTGTCTTCTTTTTTTTCTTTTTTTTTTTTCTTTTTAGTTTTGTGGTATTTGTAAGATAATTGTAATGCATGCATAGTCCATACTTACCTAGTTAGGTAACTATATCAAACAAAATAAAAACGACTTTTTATTGAGGTAATTTATCTTTTTTGTTTTTTCACTCAAATTCCTAAACTTATGAGTATTTTAGAAGTCTGTTCTATGTTGTATTGATGCATTTTCTTGTAAGGTATTATGTTGTTTTTATATGAATGTTGTTGATACTTTCTAATGACGGACACGCGATAAATCATGACATAGTCGTTATATTAAGAAAATGGTAAAATAATGTGAAGCTAATAAAATATATTTGGTCAGATAGTCTCTAATAGCGACCATTTTAACAACAATCTTCGATCTGTCATTGAGTTCGTTGACATTTGCTAAAAACTTATTTCATTGCATTTTGCTACAATTTTATCTTTGCTAAGGTTCTTCGCTATTCCATGAGTTTTTTTTTTTAGTCTAATCAAATTGGTATTAACATTCTTAACATATAAGGCACATTATGGTTGAATACTTCAAATTACAATACACCATTTTTGTTTTTTGAATTTACTAATGAAAGTGATATTTTACTTCACAATATATCACTTTTAGTAGCAAACTCAAAGGAATACGTTAAGTTCTCTATCTCATATAGATAGTAATTCTATATAGGAAGAACTTTTGAAATAAATAACTTTTAATAAAAAAAAATCTTAAAACAATTAATCTTTACAAAAATTTCTCAGAATAAGCATCTTTTTGTTCGAGCCTCTGATTAAGTGTTGTTCACTGTTACTAACAGCGAACAAGAGAAAATTTGGTCAAAAAGTCAAAAAAATTTCCGTTCACTGTTGGTAACAACAGACAAGTGAATAAATAATTATTTTCTTTTTTACCACCTAACCGATTGATTATACATCTAAGTTATTGAATAAATAATTTTTCATTTTTGACGTTCTTTGAGTAAATGAAATGATAATAAAAAAATTAAATTAAAACTAACTATAATTCCCTTATATATGCCTAAGTTGTTGTATAAATAATTTTTTAACCTGAGTAAAATAATACTAAAATTAAATAATATAAAAACTAACTACCTAATTTCCTTTTATATGCATAAGTTGTTAAATAAATAATATTTTTACTTTTTTAATCTTTCTTTGGAGAGTAGAATAATATTAAAATAAAATAAAATAAAAATTAACTAATTATTTCGCTTTTATACACATAAGTTGTTGAATATATTTTTAAGATTTTTAAAACTCTTCTACCTTCCTTAAGTGAATTAAATAATATTAAAAAATTATGAAAAGCTTATTTAGTAATTTTTTAAAAAATAAGCTTATTTATTTCAAACGTTTATATAGATTTGTATCAAAATATTACAATAGGGGATCAACTTTCAAATATTTGAAATGAATAAGCTTTAAGTTTGGTTCTAAAATAATTTCTAAAGTTTACATAAATTTGTTTGCTGTATTAGCAGCGAACAAGAGAAGACCATGTTAAAAATCAGAAAATTTTTTTACTACAATTTAGTTCGCTGTTACTAGCAAACAAAAGAAAGACAACATTATACTTTTTCTAAGAAAAAAACATACAAGGATTGTACGTTGTTCATAACAGCAAACCAACACTAATGCCTTTATTTAATTTTTTTTTCTTTTAAAATTGTTACTTAGTCTTTTTTTTTCACTGTTAGAGAATAAAATCGTGGTTATCTTTTTTGACTATTTTAACATGTTCTTCTCTTGTTTATTATAAGTAACATCGAACAATTTCTAACTTTAGACTTGGACACGAAAACATTTATTTTGAAAATTTTTTTAAAACTAAACTTATTTTTTATTAAAAAAATATATTTTTTCTACACAAATTCTCAAATTTCCCAGCCTAGTAGGGACTAATGAATGATGATATTCGGCTTTGGGTCAGGCCCAAAAAAATAAAGAGAAGCTTAGAAAGCGAGAAACAAGGGGATTAATTTGAAGATAACATAACTCAAATTCTTGTGAGAGACTGTTTCTCAAGAGACCGACTGCTTACCTAATTAGTTTGTATTTGCTCATCTTGTATGATAGTATGAGACCATGACACGGATCTATATAATCAATTTATTTATACCTAATTGATTTCTTTAAATTATAAGTGATTACTACAATACATTAAATGTTCATGGGCGAGCTCAATAAAGATAGTCTCAAACCAAATCCATATATATTTAGGGGCCGTTTGGTTCGCACAAGGGAATCAGAATGGAATGAGGAAAGGGAATGAAGGAGAAAGGAATGGATTCCCCTAATTTAGCCTAGTCGTTTGGCTGTGTTCAGGAAACGGAATGAACTGCTCATTGATTCCCTTTGTGACTGTTTGGTTCAAGTTAAGGAATCAAATTATGAGTTTTTAAATTCTTTTATATTTTTTCCAAAAATAACTAGTTATTATATGATAAACTTGAAAAACTTATTTTTAAAAAAAATATCATTAACCTATATTATCTTTTCCTGTAATATGAAGAAAAAAAAAACATAACTCTAAATAATATCTTTCTAGCTCCATTGATTACAAATCCAAATAATCACTTGTTTCTAGATCAAAATTCATACCAAAAGTGTTCTAGTAAGATCCAAGTCTTTGCCAATAGTCCTTTCTAGATAAAGTTTATGCCAAAAGTAGTAGTTTGTGAACAACACCTAATTCAAAATCATACATGAAACCACAACATAAGATCTAAGCATTACCATTTCCAATTCCTCCAAGAAGACTCTTAACATAGGCACTTTTCAAAGCGTCGACGTCGGGACACTTTGAAAATATCATGAGCTTGTTTGGTTGTGCGGTTAGAATGTTAGCCACTTCAAAAACTTGGGTAGGAGTGACACCTTCTAAATTGAAAGAGAGTAGTTCCTCTAGCACTTGCTCAGTCTTTTCAACTATTTTTTGCTCTCTTTCATCTGCAAGCTGTTCACGATCATCAGTGCGTGCCATCACATTTGCCATAGTGGAAAGATGAACATTCATGTCTTTCATGAATGCTTGTAAGCTAGCCAATTCATTAGAACTTCCAGCACCACCATTTCCTCTCTTACTTCTTTTAGAAGTTTTTTCAGTCTTCATCTTTTTTGAAGGAGGAGAAGTAACAGTTTGAGTGGCATTACCACTAGCAGCAACTCCCTCATCATCACTTGAATCAAGTGTAACCTGTGGAGGGGCAACATTTTGCAAATTGTTGATTGCTTCAACAAAATCTTCAGCTGGTTTTCCAATAGCATAATCCTTGCCATAAACATTCATGAGTTCATGAAAGTGCGGAAATTAAACTCCATACAAGTTTTTGCAATTCAAATGATTCTGAAAAACAAGAAAATGCTCAAAATGATCAAATATACAACATCATAAAACTATCTCAAACATAATTAAAATGACCTTACAAAGGTTATCATACCTTGCAAAACTCGTCATAAACAGCCCGGTCCATATAAACCATTTGTTTTTCATCATCCCAAACGAATCCAATTGTATTTAACATTTGAGAAATAGCCCTAAACTTGGCTCCAAGTGTCTTAAGTTGAGAATCAATGTGTGGCATAGCCTTCAAACCACAACCAGGAAAAGCCTTACCTATGACCTCCTCTATGTGAACCATGTAGCCGCTTCTGAATCCATTATCACACCTCCTGTGAGGATCAACAGCTAGCTCTGACAATGCTTCTACAAGAACTTTATCTTCTTGAGCAGTTTAAAATCGTTTGTGTTTTCCCCTTCCACCTCCACCTCCACTTGTACTACTTTCATCCATCCTCTATAACATTTGAACCATATTAATTATAGTAAAAATAAAATTGCATGTATATAAAAATGAAATTAACCAAGAAATATTCAATACAAGTAAACAAAGGAAATTATTATAAGTCCAATACAACATTCATGACTTAATATAAAAAAAAAGCAAGATTGAAATAAACATACAAGTCTCAAGTTCAAATATAAGAAACAATTTTTTTTTAATAAAAAAGAATAACATCACAAAGTAAGTCTGCGGTGTCTAGCCCTCCAATCATTGAACATATTTTGGGCCATTGTATTTCGAAGATTCGTCCATGGATCGGTTACAGCAATGGAGGTTATGTACTCCACATCATCTTCCTCATTATCATCAACATCATTATCATCACTATCATTTTCCTCAAGCAAGTCCTCATCATCAAATTCTGCAAGCATGTATCTTTTTACGTAATAAGGCACAAGCAAGTACAATTCGACCATGTGTTTGTAAACTAAACCAAGAAGAACTTCTAAGAATCCCCCATCTTCCCTTGAGTAACCCAAAGCATCTCTCAATCACATTTCTAGCTTTTGCATGCCTTAAGTTGAAATATTCTTTGGCGGTTTGAGGTTGTTGGGGGCAATTATTCCATTCTCTAAGATGATAAAGATGCCCTCTATATGGTGCAAGGAATCCTTCTCCATTAGTATATCCTCCATCACATAGATAATAACAACCTTGACAAATTAAAAAAAAAAATTACTCTCTTACTAAGTTAATCTCAAATAAAATCTATTACGTCAATCAAATTACCTTTTGGAACTTTTAATTCATTAGGCCTAGAAATAGTATCTCGAAGAATCCGACCATCATGTGTTGATCCCTCCCAACCAGGTAAGACATATATAAATTCCATCTCGGGTGAACATACTCCTAATACATTCATAGCAAGGGTACCTTTTCTAGTGCATATTTGGATCGATCTTCAAAGGAAAATTCACTAGAATCATTGTACCATCAAGGGCACCTAATGAGTTCTACAAAACAAACAATATCAGTTTAAATTATGTAATAGTCTCTCTATTTTATCTCAAATTAAAGTGTTGGTTTTTTATTTACCTTGAAATATTTTCATCTTTCATCGTTGCAATCCTCTTGTATTGGTGTTGGTTTCTTAAGAAGAATAGCATGTAACTTTAAGATTGCTAACAAACAAGCATGAAATTGTCTACTAATAGTTTCACCACTTCTATAAAAATGTGCATCCATCATTCTATTTTTCTTATGTTGAGCTAATGTGTATAAGAAACCCGCAACCATCTCTTCCAAACATGTGTTTCTTGTTTCATTTAATCCACCAATATCTCTAACCATCTCTAAAAGTACACCAAATGTGTATCGATTTATACGAAGATAGTTCCTACACAAAGTGTCACTTTCTCTAATCATTCTATTCAAGTTGTGCAATCTCATTTTTCTTCTATTTTTTTTATCAAGCTTAAGATAATGGGAATCGTATATAGTTTTTCTCATCGAGTACCACATCAAATGTAGCAACACAACACAATTAATCATAGTAATTATGAACCAAATAAAGTCTCAATTTCTCTTCCTTTTCAAAGAAGTACCAATGCGAGCCATTTTCTGTAGAATAGAACATCAATAACACCATATCATTGACTAGTTTACATATTATTTATACATCAATAACACCATATCATTGACTAGTTTACATATTATTTATACTCAAGATATATAAAGTCTCAAGCTAAATCTATATATTCATATAAAATCATAAAGTTTACATACAAAAAATGCCGAAATTGAACACAAATATAAAAAATAAATGAAAACAATACTTTTAAGTTTTAACTTGTTCAACCAACAGCAAGATCTATCATAAAATATACATTGGTGTTGTTTTCATGATTTAGTTATCAATATATAATTCAATACTAAGAACCCTTAAATCTCTTTCTTCCCAAATAGTATTGAAGAGACGGGATCAAAGAGATTGGTCAGTACATGACAAATTAAAGTATCATCTCATCTCATCTTCAAAGACAACAACTACACTGGAGTTGAGTTGATACAAATTCACTGACAAATTCGAATCTCTTCGCTTGATTTGAATAATAAAAAAACGAGTAATTGGAACTGTGCCTCAAAATCAGAATTGTCGCAAGATATATCAAACATCTTTAATGCCTAGTTAATGTATAACATACCTTGTCAAAAGCTGTACAAGATCGTCACCGGTGGCCGGAGCTCCAGTGGTTGCCGTGGTGGCCGAATCTTTAGTGAGGGCTTCAACAGCTTTTTAGGTTTTAGGGTTTGAGAGGAGAGAGAGAAAGTGATGGGTAATGAAGTGGGGAATAGGAATGGAAAAGTCTTGGGGAGGATGGGGAATGAGTGTGGAATACTTTTGGGTAAACACAAAAATAAAAAAGGGGAAAGGGAATGATAGAAAGTGGCAAACAAACAACAACAAAGAGAATTGGGTCTGTCCATTCCCTTTCCCTTTGATTATTACACCCAACCAAACAACCCCTTAGTGTGTTAATGTGATCACTTATAATTTTAACGTAATCAATTATAGAAGTAAACTAATTATATAGGCTCGTAACTCGTCTTCTGTTCTCTAAAAATGTTCTCATTTTAGGTTATTCTATTTGTTGTTTCATAAACAATCTTTCTATTTATATGATTATCACAAATTTTGGACAAAATTTGTTCATCCCCATTTTAATATTTTAGTAATATTTATGATCCCCACATAACTTCTGATAACTTTATTTTAACATTTTACATTGCTTATATTGTCCACATGTTTCTCACTAACTTTATAAAAATATTTTTTAATAATTATAATCTCCATATTTTTTCTACTTAAATATTTCTTTAATGTTTATGAATTATGATCCTTACTCTTCCTATATCAAATTTATTATATAATTAAAATAATATATTTATCATTAAAATATTTTATTTTTCTTAATTTCTATAAATATTTGTTATGAAAACTTTTTAAGACTAGATGGAAGTATTGAATTTAGCATTGGTTTGAGCTAAGTTTTGCTAAATCAAAGGTCCAAACTCCAAACTCCGAACTCTCAAACTCCAAACTCCAAAGATTCGTTGATAACGACACCAATTCCTTCTATCCCCCTTTTCCTCGGTTCTCTCTCTTTCTATCTCATACGCTTGCATATCATCAGCAAAATCCTCAATCTCAATTCATTGTCATTCCTAGATTATTGATTATAATAACAAATTAGATTTGTTCGATTTTTCAAATTCCCTCCTTTTTTAAGCTTGTAATTACCCTCCTATTCAATTACTAAACCCTAATTCAACCTCCGAATTTTCAGGTATGCCTTAATTTTTTGATTCCCTTTTTCTCTTAACTTTTGTTAATGGTACTCGACTTAATGCATAGAACAAATGTGGTAGGTGTGCTTGTTTTTGGTGGAGTTAAAAGCTGCAATAAAAAATGTAATTCTTGGTACAAATTCGTTGATTGGGAATGAAAAGGAGATTGTTCAGCTAATTGAAGGAGAAATAATTGTGTGTATAGGTATAGAACAGTAAATAGTGTGTTATATTGGAAGACACATTGATAAAAGTGAAGGGGTGAAGTGGAAAAATAAGTAGACTGCATACAATTGGTGGGTTGTTAATAAAGGGTTGCTGTTGCTGTAATCATGGGTGATTTACATGGTGGTGATGCTCAAATGCATATGACAGAAGCTGAGCAACAAATGCATGTGCATTATGGGATGCATCATTTGAGTAATGGTACTGGAATGGAGGATGATCATGATGATGGAGCAGTGGGTACGGGGGAAGGGATTCATGGGGAACTTCATAATGATCTTGGGAATATTTCAGATAATCATGGGGGTATGATCGTTGCTAGTGGTGATAATAATCAGTTAACTCTTTCTTTCAAGGGTCAGGTTTATGTGTTTGATTCCGTCTCACCTGAAAAGGTACGCCTTGTTTTGTGTTTTGTGTAGTTTTGATTGCTTATTGTTATGGTGATGGTTGCTCTATTTCATGCTTTAACTGCTGTTGGATTATTGTCGTTTTTGCAAGTTTGATGTGTGAAAGTTGTTATTAAACTGTGTGGAGAAAAGACAAGTTTAAGTATTGGTGAACTCTAGAAGTGTGAGTTTCCGGATGATTTTAGGTGTACTTATTTAGTAAAAAATTTGGTTGATTCACTCCTTGGACATTGTTTTCGTATATGTCTGCATTTGATCGATCTTTCTAAAATTCTAACTATTTATATCTTGTAAGCTTCATTAAGTGGCTAGTTAATGAGAATATGATGAGAATATTCAAAGTTATGTTTCTCGTCACCTGCATAAAGAAGAATGGTTTCTTGAACTTCATATTTAAGTAAATTTGGGTTTTAAGTTTTATTTCCTTTTCAAATAAATGCTTAACTTAAGCACACATGCACACACTCCAACAAGGAGGCGTACCGGCCGCACAAGAAGCGAAGTGCATCGAGGTGCAAAGTGAGGCACACTTTTTAAAATTAAGGTCTCAGTAAACACAATCGTGAGCACATCCTCGCCTAGTCGTTATACAATTACTACACAATATCCACACTCTTGTTTGAGATACAATTGGAAATGCCATTTCATCGCTCAATAGTGTGTCGATATAGGATAAAGCATCATCACAACTTTAAAAATAGGTACCCTTCAATGTCTATCGATTCCCTCTAGAAATAACATAACAACCTTTCTTTGTAATAATTAGTGAGATAACTACTTTGATGGTTACTGTTAGGGGGGAAGTTGCCTGAGCTGTTACCGCTGTTGGGGGGTAACTCTTATGATGTTTGCTAGCATTTTCCTTGATGGCTATTGGCAGTTAAGCTCTTATTAATGGTAATTTGAAGATGGTGGATTGTGTGGTAATAGGAATGTGCCACAATTTAACTGGTAGTTGACATGACATGGAAGAGCACTAAGGTGAATGACAGGGTTTTGACTTTCATAGGGTGTTGAAGAGAAATAATGGGCTCTAAATCACCTCTAACCTATCTTCAACATCCAGGTATATCGTAAATGTGATTGGCTCATTATAGCCTCTGATATCTTTGGATTTTAGAAACCAGCCCATTCTGGAAGATTGAATTGCTCCTAGGCTTAATATGACTTTATGAGAAACCAGGATAAAGTAGAGAATACATGCACTTTAAACAAACTTTATTCGTGACGGGGCTTGGTTATAATATTTCTGCTGCTGACAGAGTGAGTTAATTTGCCTCATCGAAGAGCATTACTTATTATCAGCAAATTATAGGTGACGGCAGCCTGGTGACAGAGGCAAATATTTCTAAATATGAGTGCGGCTGTGTTGGAGTGATTGTATTGGCACTGAGTCTGAAAGTTTGTGTTCGATATCTTTGGCTAACACCCATTATTAGACGGTTGCTTAAATCATTGTATTTTGTTGTCCATATAATTTCCACTGATTAGGATGATGAAGAATTTCTAGCTGCTCTGGTACATTTTTTCCATGGTCTAACACATTATTTCTTGAACATTGCGTGTCTGTGTTGGCTACAGTAATTGGGTAGATTGCCTTTTTTGATGTATACTTTCATCTTTTTCTCCAATTGCTTTTCTGTTTTTGCTGTATTTTTTCCCAGTAGAAAAATAATCCTTGAAAAATTTTATCTAGGTGCAAGCTGTACTTCTTTTGTTGGGGGGTCGTGAAGTACCGTCAACTGTTCCTACTGCACCACCGACCTCTCATAATAATAGGGTAATGTATAATGGTGGCATTGGGTTCTATGATTTATTTTGATATTTATATATTCATAACTCATCCAATGGTCTATCGTTCAGGGTGTGGCACCCACACCGCAGAGGTTCAATGTTCCGCAAAGATTGGCATCACTGCTCAGGTTTAGAGAAAAGAGGAAGGAACGTAATTTTGACAAGAAAATACGATACACGGTTCGCAAGGAGGTTGCTCTTAGGTAATCTAAGCTCTTTTAAATTGTTATTGGTCTCTATTCTTTTTCCTATCGTGATTGTGGCATGCAATAACTTTTTGTGGGAGCAATGTGTACTTTATAACCATAGAGCACAAACAAGGTCACACTACATCGCATCACATTGTAATGATTTTCAAAAAAATTGGACTGATATTTCTCGCGTTTTGAGAAATATCTCATGCTTTTGGTCGATATTTGGGCATTATGATAAATGTATCACTCGTTACTTATCACTGTGTCGTTATCATTACGACATTTTTGCATTATTTTTTGCAACGCGGGGGACTTAAAAAAGGAGCGAGGTAGACCGAAGATTACGTAGAGGGTTGAAATATAAAGGATTATGAAGGATTTAAACTTGAAAATCGATATGAATGAAGAAGAAGACAACTGACGATCACCATATTTGTTGATTTATTCTCGAGAAAAAAGATGACATAAGGGGTCTTACCAAATTTCTTATAGTATATATCAAAAAAATATTTATAGTTAGGGATGTTAATGGTTGAAATCAAGAATTTGCATTTTGAAATGGAGAAGTCACAACCAAATAAAGGAGGAAGTAGTATGTTTGAAACTGAATTATTTAAGGCATGAACAAAAGCGCAATCGCGGATGCGTTTGCAGAAACGGTCGAGGTGTCGTCGAAAACGACAGTAATCGAGGGCAATGTGGTGTGTATTTTTGAAAAAAAATTCACATAAGAGGAGTTTTAAACTTATAATTGCATTTTTGTTGCTGAACCACTATTATTATGCAACAGTATGTCCGTACCTATTATAATTGAACTATAATGAAGTACTTTTAGCGAATTTTTAATCAACTTATTAGTTTTTTTTTTAACGATTTAAATTATGAGCAACTATAATTTAGCCGATATGTAATTAAAGTTAATTGATATTAATGAACTTTGAACAAAAAGATTTTATAAGAACTTATTCTACAATTTAGGGAGATGTTAGAAGAAATTTTTTTAACCTTTTAACAACAATTAACTTCATAACGGTGAAATATCGTGTATCGGTTAAATAGCAGGTAAACACGTTTTTTAACAGTCACCGTGAAAATTCATGCAACGTTACATGATAGGATTTAACATCGTGACTCTTAGACAAGTTACATAGTGGTTGATCGATGAATTTTTAGTTCATGATTAAAGGAGCTCTTAGGAGACATTATATTTATCTACTGCAACTTACCTTTTTGAAGAAGACATGTAGACTTGTAGGTAGGGATGGCAATTCAGTCCGAATCCGACCTTAGTCCGACTCGATCCGAGGAAAATAATCCGATTTGAGTCCGAGGAAAAGGTTATCCGACTCCAACTCTTCACGATCCGAATCCGAGTTAGAGACGGAACGGAGTTGGACCTTATTAAAAATCTGACACTCCGACCCGACTCCGACCCTGAAGGAAATCCGACTTTGAATTTGACTTTT
The DNA here is from genome assembly GCF_026212465.1 of Amaranthus tricolor. NCBI lineage: Eukaryota > Viridiplantae > Streptophyta > Magnoliopsida > Caryophyllales > Amaranthaceae > Amaranthus > Amaranthus tricolor. The sequence continues at coordinate 21,540,582 of NC_080057.1, read as the reverse complement.
AACCTAATATTTTGTTTCCTTTAAAACTCTACACGTGGCTAATTCAAGCTCTCTCTTATACTAATTGTAATTTTCGATTTTGAAAAACTACTTGGTATTTTTATTTAGATCAATCAATCAAAATACGACAAATCAGATCAAGAGAAATAAAATAGGCCAAATCAAAATGCGAGAAAATTTTGTTAAATTGTAGTATTAGGAATATTTCTCATGTTAAACTTGAATTCAAAGTACATACTTTTTTGTTAAATTGTATTTGAAAAATATATTTTGTTAACTTCGTATGCTTTAAATCATTAGTACAATATCACAATGATAAAGTTTGATAATATTCCGACTCCGTATCTAACTCCGTTGGAGGTCCGAGAGTCCGAGTCGGGGCAATGCATAATCCGACTCCGAGTGGAGGTGGACTGAAAAAAAAAAGTTGGACTAAAATCCGGAGCAAAGTCGGAGTATGTATAATCCTAGCCGAGTCCGACCCATTGCCATCCCTACTTGTAGGAGTGAATGGAAAAGTTGCCTTTTTTTACTCAAGTGCAAATTGATGTTCATGCCTTTAATAGGGTGAATCAAGAAATTTTCTTAAAACAATATGGTATATAGGTGAACAAAATAAGTGATACCTGAGGCAAAGTTAAAGTTTACGAAGAAGTATGTAACTAGTTGGACTTTAGAAAAGAGAGAATGATCTTTATAGGATGGCTAAAAGGAGACAAGCGACTAGAAAAGTTGTAGTAAAGTGAGATATGTCAAGGATAAACAACATTACATAATTGTCCAAGATGCAAAGATCAAGAACAGCAAAAGGTGTATTTTAACAGTTGGTTAATGTATGCCAAGACTCAAGAGGGGCTGTAGGAGACATCTTGATAGAAATAGTGGAAGACAACTAGAAACTTATATGACGATTTAACAAAGTAGAGGTGAAAGAAGGTTTGTAGCAGACAAAGCAAAAGAAAGAAGTGACTCTACAGTATTCCTATCAAAGTTCGGAAATGTCTAGGGTAAATAAGATTAAACGAGAACACATGGGATTTGCAAGATTAGTTACATTTAATGGAATTAAGTTGTTGAAACCCAAAAGTTCTGGGAGAGTACATGCATTTCCAAACACCAATTTGGTATATGCTGAGACAATCTACCATGTTATTCATCTAGAAAAGTGGAAATATCTACCATTAGATCATCTTTGATCATTTTGGTCGTCTTTTTGTGACCATATTTCAGTGCTATAATTGGGAAGAAAACTATCGACTGTAAATGTTAAAATATTCCAAGCTAGGCGTTTTGGGGTTTCATCATGTTGTTTTTGCATCATCATTAATGATCACTTGAGAATATAAAAATTAAAGTTTCCATGATCCTGGTGTGGTGAGTATATACTTCTTTTCGAATGTTGGAAGATGCATATTGGGCTCATAAGCAGGGGCGGAGCAAAGATTTAAGAGACCGTATTTATTTTTGTGATATTTCTCAAAATGGGGCCCTTCGTTATATCAAAAGATAAAAAAATTTTCACTTCAAAAAAAAATAATTCAAGATAATATATTGTAACAATATAGTCTAAAATTACTTAAAATATAAAAAAAAATTTACAAACAAATCCATAATTTTGCTCTTTTCACATGTCTTGAAGCAAAATCATCTACAACAGATTCAACATCAACTTCCTCCAAAATATCGCTTTCGATTGTCTTTAACACAAGACCATTTAGCCTCTCTTGTGACATAGTAACAAAGCATATAAATAAAGAGACCAGAGAAAAAGTCAGAAAGAATAGCACCAGATTGATGTCTGCAATTGATTCTTCTTTAACAACTTTCCCAATTTACCAAATTGATTTCTGCAATTGATTTTAGCAAACTGCAATCAACCAAATTGATTTGTACCAAATTATCAACAAAACCAGATTGTATATCTTACTTCTTAGAATGAATAGCAAACTATCAAGAAAATTAAAAACTATCAACAAAAACCAATTGATGTCTGCAATGGAGAAATCGATAATCAAGAAACATAAAAAAAAATTCAGAATTTTAAATCTTACAATCAACTATCAACAAAGAATTAAAAACTAAATTAAATAAACAAAATACCTAGAGTTGAAGATTTGAAGTGATTTTCTTTTTGGTAATTCAACTTTTGGGTACTAGAAATTATAGATCTTAGAACGGTTTGAAACTTGATTTCATGAAGAAATCAATTATCAAAATGAAGACATAAATAAGATTTTCCTTCATCTTAAATAAAATACAAAAAAATTACTTTGTTTTTTTTTATGGAGAATTAATGGAGAAGTGGAAAGGTTGGAGGAGTGACGAAGAAGGTGAGGATGATGAATGGCGTGAAATTAGGCAAAATCAATTACTGAGATTGTGTTTTACAAAAATCTTGCCTTTGGTAATGGTAAGATTTGATGAATGGCGTGCAAAATTAAAGGCGTAGGCCCCAACCCCCTTGCTTTATTTACCAAAAAGCAAAATATTGTCTTTGGTAAGATTTGAACCCAAGTCTAGGCATTAAACATGTGGGACTTTTACCAACTGCTCCAATATTATTTTTCTTTACTAAAAAAACTATTTACTATTTGAGGCCCCTTATTTCTGGGGGCCCTAGGCGGTCGGCTACCCGGAATGGGCTTAGAACCAGGCCTGCTCATAAGGCTGGAACCATTAATGTGTAAATTTTGTAGGGTTTTTTGAACTTCGTGTTATGGTCCATTGCAAGGTATGAGACTTGTCCTACGTCGATAGTGTATGCATTTGGTGTGTGGTTTGTAGGCAAATGGACTCTCTCACCTAATAGGCTAGTCTTTTGGATGAGCTCTCCTGTTTGTCCTATAACAATTGTAACACACCCGCCAAGACCCTTAATCAAAATGAGATTAATAGTGGAGCAATTCGAGGTTTGCCCAGACTCCTTTGTTATTTCTCTTATACCAACATATCCAAAACTATCTTATTATTACAATGCTAGCTCTTTATATAGCCTAAGCCCAACAAACAATATACTAACATACATATATTCTAACAAACAAGATAGAAATACTACTAACAGTAAAATGTCAATAATGCCCTTAGACCCTTTGACACAATTCATCACACTTCGCGTCTTTTTTTCTTTTTTCTTTTTTTTTTTGCAATATACATTAAGAAGACATCAAAAGGATCTGCTTTTAAGTTCTAATTAAAGAAATCTTGACATTGAAAACATCAATAGGGATCTGCCTCTTAACCAAAGCTTAAGTTTGTAAACTCTGTTTGGTTCCATTCATTCAATTAAAAATTGCGCACTAGCTGACAGAATCAGTTTTGAGATATTATGGATCCATTTTAAAATTTTTGTATGCTGTTTTTATGGCATTAAGAATTTCTTACATTTGAACACGACTTTGATGCTAATTTGAACAAAGAGGATAATCAAAGGGGCATAGGATCAGAAAGTAGAAGTCCTTACGTTAATTTGATGGAGAAGGTGATATGGATTTTCATCATTTTCACTCTTTTGTTTTTGATTCAGGATGCAGAGAAACAAGGGTCAATTTACCTCTTCAAAACCTAGTCAAGACGAGTCTTCATCAGGTGCTACAAGTTTGGAGTCTAATCAGAGCTGGGGACCAGATGGACCTGTACCGCTGCAACAAGAAGTTTGGTGAGTAATTCTTTTTCCTTCCTTTGTTCAAACTGTTTCTCATGTAAGTGTCAAATCCTGTTATTATTTTTTGGATTCTGACACTTTTATGGAGCAACCTTCAGCCTTCTATTTAAGATATGCGCAACACACAATTGATCAATTGGTCTTTAAAAGAATGATCAACATACATGTAAGATAGTAATATCAAACTAGTTAAGATAATTAGGATTGAACCTAGGAGGCTAGGACATCATGCTCAATTAGATTGGACTTCAATCCATTGAAAAACTTTATAATTGTACCTTGAAGATATAATGAGGAAGAATGGAGGTATACTATGTCCATAATGCCGGTACTCAATAACGTATCCATAAGTCTTGCCTACTATAGTTAATATTCCCTTGCTTCATTTTTCTACTGACAAGCTCCTTGTATTATTGACCTCCAATGCTTGAACCACCTTATTTTCTATTACTCTAGATAGTTTACTCCAATGTTAAATCTTTACTGTCAAAGCTATTTTGGACGATGATTCCAAATAGTAGTGTGTAATCATGGAATTATAAGTACAACAATATTGAAACTTGCACTCTTTTCTTCTCCTCCGTTTCTCTGCTATAATAGCTATTAGAATCTCTTGAGTGTAGAAAGTACTTTAGGCAAATTAATGGTCACAATTTGACTTTAAAATGTGTACTTGGAAGTGGCAAGTATTGGGAATGGAGAGGATAGCACATCATTTTCTTATTTCAGAAGTTTTGTATGGAGATAAGGTTCGAGTTTACGTGGCATGTTCACCAGCCAGGACAGGAGTGTATTAGTTAGTTATATACTTCTATTTATTTATTTGTCAGCTGTGAATCGCCAGTTAGTTATATTGGCTGTTTTAGCGTTCATGGTTTACGAAGGTATTTCATTAATCAATTGTATTATTTGCCAAGACACGCAACAAAATTTTATTTCGATCAATAAGCTGTTCCCAATAGCTTTTCATCTGTTAAAGCAGTAGAGGAACTACTAATTAATAACAGACCTTTTGGGCTGTTGGAATGTAAGGCAAAGCCAAAATCCATTGATTGCTGGAGTAAATTGCTTTCCATTTTTGATTTGGTGCTGGTATGTATACAAACTCGAAAAGCACGTTCACTAGAATTGATTTATGTGTTCATGTAGTCGACCCTAATCTTTGAACTTATGACTGGTATTGTTATGATTATATCTGTGAACTGCTACATTTTTTCGTTAAAAGTATTTAATGCTGTTTGCAAACATGTGCTTTAGCTGTCGACATTGTGGCATTAGTGACAAAGCTACACCGATGATGCGGCGAGGACCTGAAGGACCAAGAACTCTCTGTAATGCTTGTGGGCTTATGTGGGCTAACAAGGTATCTAGGAATTTCATTTGTCATATCCACTTTGAGGCATGAGCATGACTTTCTTGATAAGAAAGAATTTATGCTGTTGAATCCCCCTCCCCTCATCTCTAATGTGTTTTCCATTGTTCGAGTCTTGGTCATTATCGATCTTTTTCTGTAAACTCACTTGTATTACCTCGTTAATATGATTTTGTTGCTTCCGTCAAATTACAGGGAACTCTTAGAGACCTCTCAAAATCAGCAGTTTCAGGTGGACAGAATGTCCCGTTCTCTAGGAATGAAGAGGTAACTTTTACCTCAAAGAAAAACTCGAATTAATATAGCTAAGCAGATATTGAAGACTCATCGTCTATTGTCCTCCGCTTTTTTATCGACACGCCTTTTATCATTACGGTTTGGTTTGTGGTTTTTGCTCCCGCAGAATGGAAATTTTGTAGACAACCAAATGGCTAGAGTTGCTGGAAATGTCGGTGATTCAACGTGATGACCTGTTATGAGTGCAGTCAATGCATCGATCAAAATCACCATTGAATTGGTGTGGAATGCGGATCTTTGATTACCCTTTTCGCGTGGAAAATGGCGGTCGAAGATAGGATTAACCCTTGTACTCTTTTAGAGCTAGGCTTGAGATTTGTTGCTACAAGCAGCTACAAATTGTGTCCTCATGTATGCATTTCCGACAGAATAACTTCTTATTTATGATTAATTCTATTTCACATTCAATTGAGAGGCCATTGATAGCTCACTTTTGGATTTTATATTCTATTTCTTTTCATTTTAATCTGTTTCCTCACTCCACACTCCTTGGAAACAAATCAAAGCTCTGATACCAATTGAAAAAGGTGCTTAAACCAACGACGGTAAGAACAAATGTAAATATTGATGAAAAACACAATATGACAAAGGAGAAACAAACACACAAGTTTATAAGGTATCTTAGATACCTCCCCCTCAACAGATGTTTATTTTTATTAATGGATTCAACAATACATCAATGACTAAACTTTCATACTTGAGAACAACCTCTCAAGCTATATGTCTCACAATAGAGATCTCACAATACTAATACATAGAAAAAAAAAAAAACTCTCTTGGTGTTTACCCTAGCCCCTTTATAATGTATAGCCTTCTCAACAAGTTGTTTATGTGTGTTGTGGTGATTTGATTCTAAGAATGGTGTATTATTTTTTAGAGGCTCATACATCATTCTAGAATCATCACTTAACTCACCATTAATAGCATATTAACATTCAACATTTATCATAGCAATAAACTCTATAATAATGCATGATAATAAAACCATATTAAAACTTACCATTATTCTTAATTTAATTGTCTTTTCAATACACTATTAAGTGACACATTAACTCACTCATAAATCAGCAATTAATTATATATTTAATTGACTTAATTGCACCCGT